>NC_133324.1:923747940-923856326 GCF_042186555.1 Aquarana catesbeiana
GTAAACCACAGCAACCAAATAAGCATACGCTTACTCTGATTATTTGGAAAAAGACAGAGGCCATATTACCAGATATTCCAGAATATGGTCTTACTGTACGTCGTCAAAACTTATGGAAGAATGGGCCCAAATTACCCAAAATGATTTGTTTAAAGCCATTTAGGTAAATTCTAGGACAAAGGAGGTATGGATCTGTTACTCTTCATTATTGACCACTTTCCCCTCTGCTCTCACCTGGTCTTTCACAGACACTGCCGTTGATTGGGTGGATACAGGTCGCTGCCTTTAGGCCTGTGGTTGAGGGTTCGGCCAGGTACCCACAAAAGCCAGCATCGCTGGGCTCCCCAGCCTGCCACTGGAGAGTGCTGTTAGTGAAAGGTGACATGTCCTCCCAGCACCAGTATGACACATTGATCTTCCTGAGTCCAACCCAGGGTGTGAGTTCAGTCTTTGGCTGCAACACAAATGGAGATATGCTTGGAAACGCACAGGTAAATGCAAATACTTTCATGCAAAAGAGAATAACCAGGAGAGTTTTTATATTTTAATCTTTCTACAAAAGAACTGGTAAATATGCTTTACTAATGTTCTTCCGGTATCGCGATTCACATATTTCTGCCGCACCGCATAGCTAACAAGAGCTTCAGTTTTATAACCTCCTCGGTTAGCTGTCAGAACACAGCAGATGATGCTGGTTCATTATTCATTGGACAGACTGGGGATGACATAGGAAGATTTTTGTGAATCAGCAAGGCAGGGATTTGTGAACTACAAGACCAACTAAACAGAATTGTAAATCTGGCAGATAAAGCTGCTTATACATAACCCCTGCTATCTTGTTCCACTTTCCTTCATAATACACCAACTACCGATGACATGACCCCCAATAACCCTACAGCCTAATGCTTCAAGCTTAGAGGTAATACTTGATATTACACTCTTATTAAGACCTCACACATTCACTTAATAAACACCTCGGTCATCCTCATACCTTCCACACACGTGATACAGCTAATTTGCTAGTGCATGCAATCATCAAATTCAGGGTTGATACTGTAACACTTAGCACTGTGGTCTATTAAAGTTATAATAATAATAATAATATTAACTACCTGTATGTTCTGCAGCTGCTTCACCACAAACTCCACTTTCTTCTGTGAGGTAAGAGAGGCCAGCGCAGCGTTCTGATTGCGACAGGCCAGCTTGGAGTTGTCATAGTTTTCCTTAGTAATGGCGATTTTCAGACATGAACTTTCCACTAGGTACCAGTTTGCTCCACAGATGTTTTCTGGAGTCACAAATCAAAAGGTTCCAGATTATTAAACATACACAAAATAAAAAATGAAATAGTTCATACTGAAGAATGGAGAATTTTAAAACCTCCACTTTAAAACTGTTGTAAAAGTACAGTCTTACCTCTGAAGGATACTATTAAAGCCCAATTTTAGAAAAAAACGTGAAACTCAAAGAGTAAGGGTAGTCATAGAAAAATGTGTAATGTAAGGCCCCTTTCACACTGGGGGCGGTGAGGGCGTCGACGGTAAAACAGTGATATTTTTAGCGCCGCTTTACCGCCGTTTTAGCGGCGGTATTCGGCTGCTAACGGTGTGGTTTTAACACCCGCTGGCAGCCGAAAAAGGGTTAAAACCGCCCGCAAAGCGCTGCTACAGCAGTGCTATGCCGGTGGGTATAGCCACGCTGCCCCATTGATTTCAATGGGCAGGAGCGGTTTAGGAGCGGTGAATACACCACTCCAAAGATGCTGTTTGCAGGAATTTTTTTTTCTCTCCTGCCAGCGCACCGATCCAGTGTGAAAGCTCTCGGGATTTCACACTGGAGAAACAGTAGCGGCAGTTATAGGTCGGTTTGCAGACGCTATTTTTAGCGCAATAGCGCCTGCAAACCTCCCCAGTGTGAAAGGGGCCTAAGAGTAGTTTAGTGGATTAATTACACTCCAATAAGTTGGGTTACATGATGGCATACAGCAGATCCAAAATGTAAACAATGCCAATTTGTGAGAGTTTATGGAAATACTAGTCCCAGTAGGCCTTGCGGCTAATTGTGTAGACATAATACTGGTGTTCTCCCGTGGGCAGATCGTTTTTTAGAACCATGAACAAAAAACAGTTACTTGTTTACCAACTGCCATGACGTTGTGCCAATCAAGCAGTTTTTATGGAGCAGGAAACCCAGAGCTCACACCGCTTCCAAATCACCCTTTTAGCTAGGAATATCCGAGTAGCTTCACATAGGCAGACAAGGAGAGCAGTCACAAGAAAAACTAAAAATGGCTTAAAGGGGTTTTAACCGCTTCACCCCCCAGAAAATTTTACCCCCTTCCTTACCAGAGCACTTTTTGCGATTCGCTTTAACTGACAATTGCGCGGTCGTGCAACATTGCACCCAAACAAAATTAACGTTCTTTTTTTTCCCCACAAATAGAGCTTTCTTTTGGTGGTATTTGATCACTTCTGCGGTTTTTATTTTTTGCGCTATAAACAAAAAAAACCACGGCGGACTCCATGCGCGCGCGCCTGCTATTAAAGGGGACGCACAGGTACGCCCATTTGCCCACCGCTGCCATTGTGCTGACGTATATTGGCGTGCGGCAGTCGACAACTGGTTAAAGTCTCCAAGTTTTTCATCTTAATGCATTCTTTGCATTAAGGTGAAAAACCTTCTGTGCTGCAGCTGCCCTCAGAGCCCCCCCCCCCCCTTCTTGCCTGTGATATGCAGGAGCCCAGGCACTCCAACCGATGTCTCCGCCCTCATTGGATAGATTGCTAGCAGCAGGTGCCATTGGCACCCACCCCTATCTGATCCGATTTGGCAAAAAAAAAAACACAAACGGATTGTGGTCCTATTTTCCATCCATCCAGCGGATGGGATCCAATTGCCCCATAGAGAAGAACGGGACTTAGGCTGCATAGTGGAGCGAACACGGACCTGCCACCCGTCCATTTAGTGGGGAGTGCGCAAAATCTTGTGCAGCTGTGCATGGCGGCCAATCAGCTTCTAACTTCAGCTTGTTCAATTAAGCGTTGACAAAAAAAACCTGAAAGTGTATTGCTTTCTATGCACAGCTTCACCAGATTTTGCACTCTCCAGTTTTAGTAAACCAACCCCTAAGTATAGTGTAACAGGAGGATTAACCAGGTCTACTCAAGCATTGTCAGGAGGAAACCCAAAAGCCCATGGCAAGTGGTCTCCATGTCATACATTTTAGACTGTCTGGCATATAAAGCATTTATAGGGCCTACACTACTAAGGGAGCATGCAAACTTCAACTTTCAAGTTAACAGTGCTGACCTTTCCAGGATTAGCTCTGGAGTACTAATGTACCACACAAATATTGCCAAAAAGCAAAAATCTAATGAGCCAGACATGGTAGTCCCAATGTTTCTCTTATTACAGGTTTCCTTATACCTATATTCCTCATACCCTAGCCCAGGGGTAAGCAACCTGGGGCTCTCCAGCTGTTGTGGAACTACATTTCCCATGAGGCATTGCAAGGCTGGCACTTACAATTACTCCCAGTGGCATGATGGGACTTGTAGTTCTGCAACAGCTGGAGGGCCCCAGGTTGCCTACCCCTGCCCTAGCCCCATCTAAGCAAACACTGGAAGAGGGTCACTGCTCAGATGGGGAGAAGAATGGACTACCGAGAGAAAAATAAAAATCTGCTGCAAGCTTTTAGGATGGATTGCACCACACAGTGTCCACAGCTAAAGAGGAAGTAAAGGTTTTATTTTTTAAAGCTTACTTCCTGTTTGGTAAAAATGTGCACATATTTGAAAGCCCATTGTCTAGACATAACTTAATACAAAAAAAAAAAAAAAAACAGAAGAGGGATGTGACATATTACCTGGCAGCCCTATACACTCCTGATTGCGTGGCTCCCACTGGCAGTTTTGGTTGATGGAACAGCTCTTACAGCTAGTCTTCTTGTTACAATAGAAGCCGTAGTTGTTTTTCGGACACTGGTCATATGATGTAATTGCCCCCTGTTCAACGGAAAATATCCATTATCAGACTGTACAGAAACCCCAATGATGACACACATAAGCCACAGATACAAGACACCATATGAATAATCATTGTCACCCTCTTCCTTACTAATAAATTTAGCTCATTTGGACAAATTATATATATATATATATATATATATATATATATATATATATATATATATATATATATATATACATACACACATATATAAAACTCAGAAGAAACGTTTGTTACCACAGCAAGCAAACTGCAACAGAGGTTCGTCTACAGCGAGAAAAGTAAATCCGACGCCTGTTGCTATAGCAACACCTCCACTTACTTCTGGTGAGTTCAGACTTAAAAAATAAGCTGCAGTGTTTTCTAAATTGAACAACGTACTATACAAGGATCGTAAAGCTCTCCTAAATACATTAGATTATGTTTAAATATTATCATACCAATCAAAACCTGAAGCACATCAAAGAATACTACATTATTATATTATAAAACAAGGGAAAACATACAGCAAAAAAAATAAAGGAAGCATGCTCACAATGGAAAATGCTCTATATCTCCCATAACAAAAATCGGAGTATATTTTAACATGATAATCAGAAGAGTGTACCATTTTCTGTGCTGCCTACCATTCTAAATAAGCTACTGCAACAAATCACTGTGAAATAAAACATAAGGAAAATTTGAAACCGCAGTGCTACAATAAAATCTCCTCTACTATAACATCATAACAACATTAGAAGAGAAATATGGGATTGATAAAAAAAATTATACTCACCTAGGTGGATGTAACATCGCTCCAATGCTGCATCTGTCCCCTGCCAGCGCCAAGACTGTCAACTGATTGATCAAACACCTCTGATCGCTGAGTTCTTGGTCTTTAGGCTGCAGAGAGCTGGTGACTGTCAGTCGCCAGCTCTCTGCTCTGCCCCTCCAGCGCGCGCTGGGCTGTGGAGGTGGCAGGATGGGCTGGCTAAGGCTCTCAGGGGCTTACTGAGAGGCTTTGTCAGATGCCTATACAGGCATCTGTGTAGTCGGGATCTTTCCTGAGCCTGTACCAGTTGAGTAACGTCAGTCAACAGCAGGCTTGGGTCAAAGGCCTACAGCATGAACTGCACTCCTGTGATCCATAGGAGAAGTACAGCCAAAAAAAATCTTTGCCTAGAAATCTCCTTTACAGCTGAATTCCAGGTATGGCTTTGAATTCCAAGTTATACTGATCCAGCGTGACCTTACAGCGACCGGAAGGGACATTTGTGTTCCACGGCCAGGAAGAGACAACCGTAAGTAAGCAGTGGACGCTGTCTTCCTTATGTTTGGGGGTCTCAAGCCTATCCTGCGCTGTGAATAACGCTTTTTTGGTGTTGATGACATAAGAACCATCTTACTGTCGGATTTTATGGAGTCTGCCATTTGAGATTAATAAAGGATAAAAAATGAAATTATGCTATTTGGAGCTTCATTTTTTATCCGAGTACCTATGGGAGATCTTGTACAGCTCTGACACCCTCCATGACGTGGATGACAGTGGTTTTAAACATATCAAGGCTTGATGTGTTCTGCTTTCTGGTGAGTGAGAAGCCCTAAGGGGAGTGTGACGCACAGCGTGAGGATTTTGGTGTGAGGTGCACATCTTCAATACCACATTAGGATTACCACCTGTGTCTCTCTAGAATGTCATCACCATCTGTCATTCATCATTCTCATGTGTTATCATATGAAAGCCAGTCATAATAAGCAAAGACGGTAGCGCTGCCTTAGTATTCAGGGGTACTTATTGAAGCACCTGTGGACAATTTACTATTTTGTATGTACGTTTTTTCTTTGCATTTTAAGCGGCAGCTAACATTCTAAATCACTGTGGTTAATTGAATCACTGCGAGTATTGGAGATACTGAACGGCCTATATTATTTTAAGATTTATAAGCTCCACAGCGCTGAGATAGTGGAAGGCGGCCTGTGTTTTCACTCTATTGTGAGAATCCCTTTAGTAGTTGCTGTTATAGTCCTCCATCTTCCAGGTGCCGCTACCCATGGGTGCTCAACCTGTGGCCCCCCAGCTGTTGCAGAACTACAAGTCCCAAAAGGCTTCTCCCTTTGGGAGTCATGCTTGTAACTGTCAACAGCTTGAAATTGCCTCAGGGGACTTGTAGTTCTGCAACAGCTAGAGGGCCACGGGTCGAGCACCCATGCGCTACACAGCAACCACAGGATGTCTCGCATGCAGTACAGGCACCATTCAGAGAACGCTTTGCATTTTTCTTCATGGATGCAAACCATTCTTTCATTAGACCAGGTAGAGAGTATGGCATCACCACTACAGGCTCTCCACCTTGTCCAATCAGAGAACGCTATGCATTCATTGAGAAAAATATTAGGCGTTCTGTGAACGGTGCCAGTGCTGAACAAGGGACACCCTGTGGTTACTATGCAGCAGGGCAGCTACCCGGCATGGAACCTGGAAGACCGTAGTAATCACTCTAGTAGTGCTGACTACTACAGCAATTATCCACTACCACAACAGTCCCAAAAGGTGGAGAATATGCCTACCTACATTGGTCAAAGCTTGACCAGTGTAACTACTCTTTAAAATGAATCCGTGACTTTTTGTCTCTTTTTTTCTTTTTTTACAATAAGTAAAACCCTTGTTAACCCCATAATAAAAATGTGCTCCTTTAAACCACAGTATCCCAACCAAATGGAGAAGACTCTAACCTTGGTTATATCCTATCTTTCTATTATGAAAGGACATAGCGCTTAATTAGACAATGTAGCTCTGATCCTCCTCCGCTCCCCTTTATTGTGATTCAGACAATAAAGCTTTCAGGATGGGTCAGTGGAACAGCTCAGCCGAAGACAAATCACCTCCAAATAGCCTAACTCCTTTATTCAGCAAACACGTGAATCAATCCACTTACACAGCGTGTAAGCTTCACAGCACTAGCAATATCAAGCTGAACAGACAGTGTTAAACACTTGCCTTCCTTACTGCACAAAAGCCAGTCCTCTCACACTCCAGGATTATCCTTGTAGTACATGCAGTAGCTCGGTCAGACACGTTTCGTCAATCAAGAATTTGTCAAAGACCCCTAAAGGTGCCTCATATCGCTGGTGCTGTGGAGCACTCATGCTGTGTAAATGGATTGATTCCTGTGTTTGCTGAATAAAAGAATTACTGCTGTGTGGATGAGATTTATCTTCCTTCTTTGAGCTGTTCTGCTGACCCATGCTGAAAGGTTTATTGGCAGTGTTACAGCTATTGGGAGCAGAGGAGGATTGGAGCTACATTACCTAATTAAGATCTTTATTCTTTCTGTAATAGAAAGGATAATATAATTTTGTGCCTACCATAACATCCTTTTCTTACAGTCCATTGAGCGTCACCAGAAGTCTTTTACCTTCGGGTTATATTGCCGTCTCCTGGAGACCTAGAAACTGACTCCAAGAAAAGGATTTTATGTGTACAAAAATTATATTTTCTTTACCGTCCATGAATGGACTCAGGAAGTCAAACTTTCAGGACATTCAAAAGCAGTCCAACTGAAGGACCAGCAGCACCAAAAACAGACAATAGGCCCAAGGAAAAAAAAAAGGAGACTGCCTGCACACAAAGAGCTGCCCGAAGTTGGCATCAGATGAGGCAGAAACAACCAGCAGTCAAAATATTTGAACAGGAGATGAGGGGGCAGCCTTGCAAATCAAATGTACAGCTACTTGACGCCAAAAAAGCATTCACAGATCTAGTAGAATGCACCTTGACAGGGTGGAACCCAATCCTTGATACCATAAATTTGAACGATGGTCTATGCCACCTAGAGATTGTCAAACAAGAAGCCAACGCACCTTTGCAGGGTCCATCCAGGATGAGAAAAACCCTAGTTAGACTTACCGGTAAAGGTATTTCTACGAGTCTTTCAGGACAGCACCTGGAGAGAGCGCAGCTCCACCCACTTTTCCCAGGAAACACTGCAGTCAGTTTTTTCTTTAAAGACCGGACACTTCCACCATGGCCTCAGTTGTTCATAGAGTACCTCCAGCCATGCTGAAATTAGATAAGCAGAACATAGCAATAACACCACATTTTTATAAACCAATTAGGGCGGGTCATCGGTGCTGTCCTGAAAGACTCGTAGAAATACCGTTACCGGTAAGTCTAACTAGGGTTTTTCTCCCCTCGTCTTTCAGGACAGCACCTGGAGATGATAAAAGAGTACTTACTCTAGGGTGGGACCACCGCCTGCAGGACCTTCCTGCCAAACGATTGATCCGCTGCTGAAAGCAAGTCCAACCTGTAGTGGCGGGTGAAGGTGGAGAAGCTTGTCCACGTGGCCGCTTTACAGATCCGGCCTGGAGAAGCCCCCGCTCTTTCTGCCCAGGACGTTGCTACTGCCCTTGTTGAATGGGCCATTACCCCTGTGGGAGGATCAGCCCCTGCAGCCCTGTAGGCTTCACTGATCGCCATTCTAAGCCATCTGCCTATAGTGCTTTTAGAAGCACAATGACCCTTGCGTGATCCAGAAAAAAGAATAAAAAGAGAATTTGTCTTCCTAAACTCTCTCGTAATCTCTAAATAATGGAGTAAACATCTCCTCACATCCAGGGTATGAAAAGCCTCCTCTTTAGAGTTGGATGGTGAAGGACAAAAAGTAGGTAAAACTATCTCTTGTGCCCTATGAAAAAAGGTTGCGACCTTTGGCAAGAAGCCCGGGTCAGTTTTCAGCACTACCCGGTCTGAAAATATCAAACAAAAGGGTTCTACTATAGATAGAGCCTGTAACTCACTAATTCTTCTGGCTGAGGTAACTGCCACCAAAAGAACCAGTTTAAGCGTCCATACTTTTAAAGTTGCTTCCTGTGGTGGCTCAAAGGGTGATCTAATCAACCCCTGTAGCGCCAGAGATAAATCCCATTTAGGAAAGGATTTGAAAGGTACCGGCCTAAGCCTGGCCAATGCTTTGAAAAATCTCACTATAAATGGTTCTTGAGATAACTTTCTCTCAAGAAACACCGACAAGGCAGCTACCTGGACCTTCAGGGTACTGGCTGCCAGCCCCATCTCCATACCCTCATTGAGAAACTCTAAAATTGAGGGCAACTCCTGTGGTGAACATTTTTTAGTCATGCACCAGGAGTTAAACCGCTTCCATGTCTTAAAATAAATACCCCTGGTAACCTTCTTTCGGCTATTTAACAGGGTTGATACCAGCTTATCTGAGAAGCCCCTTCTTTTTAGCAGCTGCTCCTCAGTAACCAACCTGTCAGCCTGAGCTGATTGACATTTGGATGCTGAAGGGGTCCCTGGGATAGCAGATCCTTTCGAAGTGGGAGAACCCAATGTGGTTCCACTGCCAACCTCTGTATGGTTGCAAACCAGGGTCTCTTGGGCCAAAAAGGAGCCACTAGGATCAAACTTGTGGTCTCTCGCTGTAGTTTTTTCAACACCCAAGGGATCATTTGAAAGGGGGGAAAGGCGTAGCACAAGTGGAAGTTCCATGGTTGTGCCAGCGCATCCAAACCTTTCGCCTGATCTTGCCTGTTTAGAGAGTAATAGGCTCTCACCTTTGCATTCTTGTGGGATGCGAAGAGGTCTATCTGAGGAGTTCCCCATTTCTTTGCTAACTCCTGGAATACCTCCCTGTTCAGACTCCATTCTGCCTCTAGTATCCTTTCTCTGCTTAGAAAGTCTGCCACTAGATTCAGCTCTCCTTTTAGGTGTACAGCTGTTAGGGACTTTACGTTGCCTTCCGCCCAGGATAGCAACTGAACTGACAAGGCTAGCAAGACCTTGCTTCTCGTGCCCCCCTGTCTTGTAACATATGCCACTGCTGTGGCATTGTCTGATAGCACCTGAACATGATGCCCCCGGACTATTTCCTCGAAAGCCCAAAGTCCTAGGAGAATAGCCCTTAATTCCCTCCAATTGGAGGATCTCCCGGCTTCCCTTTTTGTCCAATTGCCTTGAGCCATCTGTCCTTCCAGGTGGGCTACCCACCCCCAGGAACTCGCATCTGTTGTTAACCTCCTCTCCTGGGGAAAAAACCAGAGCAGGCCCTTGTTCAGATTGGAGTGGCTCCTCCACCACCAGAGCTTCCTCTGAACTCGGGGAGATATCGTTATCATCTTTTCTAGGGACTCTCCATAAGACCAATTTTTCAAAATTGTCTGTTGAAGTTCCCTTGCGTGCAACCGTGCCCACTGTACTGCAGGTATTGCTGCAGTAAGGAGCCCCAAAACAGACATCACTGATCTGATAGAAATTGGCAGGTTTGTCTGGGCCTTTTTTACAGCGTTCTGAAGCTTTACTATCTTCTCCTCTGGGAGATACATTTTTCCCTGTATGGAGTCGATAGTGTAACCTAGAAAGGTTATTGCCTGTGATGGGATCATGTTCGATTTTTCCTCGTTTATTAACCACCCTAGGCTCTCCAGATGCCTCCTCGTCCTTTGTAGATCCCTCTCCAATATGTGCCCTGATTTGGCAAATATTAGCAGATCGTCTAAATATGGGACAATCGAAATTCCTTCTATTCTGAGAGGGGCTAAGGCCTCCGCCAGAATTTTTGTGAATATCCTCGGAGAGGATGACAGCCCGAAAGGGAGAGCTCTGAATTGCAGATGTAGGACAGATCCCCCTATCCTGATCGCAAATCTGAGGTGCTTCTGTGATGTTGGGGATATAGGCACATGGAGATATGCATCTCTTAGGTCTATGGATACCATAAAGCAGTCTGGGGTCAGGAGACCCTTTACCGAGAAGATCGTATCCATCTTGAACCTTTTGTACCTGACCGCTCTGTTGAGTATCTTCAGGTTCAGGATCAATCTGAACTTGCCTGAAGGCTTCCTCACCAGAAAGACGTGTGAATAGCACCCCTGTTCTACCTCGTTGGGGGGAACATTCACTACCACCCTCTGCTGAATTAACTCCTGCAGAATTGCTGACATAGCCGTAAGCTTCTCCGGGTCTCTGGGAGCCTGAGTTAAATAAAACCGAACCGGAGGGGGTTGGGCAAACTCCAGTCCGTAACCCTCCCTTATAGTTTTTAGGATAAATGGACTGTCTGTTATCCTCTGCCACTGCGGGAAGAAGGTTTGTAACCTTGCTCCCACAGGCTGTGGACCGTCACTGGCTCTTTGTATTTGGGGTAGGGGAGCGAAAGAGTACCCCTGACTTGCCCCTGCCTCTCTGAGACCTCCAAGGTCTTTTATATCCTGTCTCCTTTGAGTCTGTGGTTTTCCGAAAAGGACGAAAATTTTTGTTGCCCTGAGGAACCACCTTTTTCTTAATGGGGAAGGCTTTCTTTTTGTCAGCCGTTCTCTCAAGAATGGCTTCAAGACCTGGGCCAAAAACCAAATCCCCCTCAAAGGGTAAACCGCATAATTTGGCCTTAGAGGCTGTGTCCCCGGTCCAAGTCTTGACCCACAGAGCCCTGCGCGTTGAGTTGATTAGGGCAGATGATCTGGCCGACATCCTAACCGATTCTGCCGAAGCATCTGCTATATATCCAACGGCTTTCATAAGCACTGGTAAGGTCTCCAAAAGATCCTTACGAGGTGTACCTGCCTCGATATGAACCTTTAGCTGTTCTAACCAGTGCTCCAGGTTTCTGGCTACCACTGTTGATGCCATAGCTGGCTTTAAATTTGCTAGGGTGGAATCCCAGGCTTTCTTTAGCAGGGAGTCAGCCCTCTTGTCCATGGGGTCCTTGAGGATACCCATGTCCTCAAACGCGAGGTCAGTGTTTCTCGACACCTGAGAGAAGGCCGCATCCAGTCTAGGCTTTTTGTTCCAGACCTGTGCGCTATCTTCCTCAAAGGGAAACCTGCGTTTGAGGGATCTAGAAAAGAAGGGGGCCCTCTCTGGGTCCTTCCATTCTCTCTTAACTGTTTCTGACAGAAACTTGTGCACCGGAAACATCCTGTGTTTCACCTCACCCATGCCTTGGAACATCTTATCGTGTAACGACAGCTGGGCCTTGTCCTCTGTAATATTAAGAGTAGTGTGGATAGTTTTTAGTAGATCATCCACCTCCTCTAGAGACAACTTATATCGAGAAGAAGAAGAAGAAGATTCTTTCTCTTCCTCTGCTTCTTCCTCAGATTCCGTAGCCACGCTATGATTTTCCTCCTCCGAGTCACTGTCACCCCTATATGCGGAAACAGAAGACTGGGAACGAGGTACTGAGCTGCTTGCGGCTGGACGTTTGTCAAGGTAGGATTTAAATGACTCAAAAGTCTCCGCCAAATCTTTCCTAAAAGAGCTCAGTAAGTCCTGCTGAACCACAGGTACACTAGGAGTGGTTTCCTCCTTAACCAGGTCTGCAATGCACCCTTTGCATAACACCTTAGCCCAAGACTCTTTAAGCACATTTTTACAAGATGGGCATTTTCTTTTAACAGGAAAAGACGAATGCTTGGTCTTTTCTTTTGCCTTCTGAAATACACAAACAGAAAAACACCTATAAATAGCATGCTGAAAAAGAGTGGAGAGCTAACACTTTAACCCCCCTCCTTCACTCAGCCAGTAAATCCCCCCACAGATTTACTTCACAATCTTAAACACATTTACTTCCTGCTTCAATACCCAGGAAGAATGCTGCAGGCTCTTTAAAACATTTACCAAAGAGGGAACTAAAACATGCCCATAGAGTAAGTTACAGAGACACACTGTCCCCGCTTACCTGGGCCTGGCTGACTTGTGTGGCTCCTGCTCCTGCCACCACCGATTGATCCTCCTCCATATTGACAGGATTTGCAATGGCGTTGGTGCTTGTTTTTTAAACTTTCCCGGTCCACACGCCGCTGCGAGGGCCGGAAATGACGTCAGCCGGAAGAGACCTGCCCTCCCCTCCTGCGTTCCAGCGGCCGGAACCGGAAGCCGCGTCGCGCCGCTGGAGGTCCCGCCCCCGGCCGTAGTGACGCGCTCGCCACCGGAACCCGGAAGGCTGAGCAATGGGGTTGAAGAGGAGACGCCGCTCCTTCCAAGCCAGCCGCCGGTCTAAAGGAGCTGGGACCCCCCGCAGCCTGACCCTCGCCGGGTATGAAGAGGGGGGACGCCGGAGCAACCCCCGCACGTGAAGGGAGGAAGCTGGGCTGGTCTGCCACAAAAGAACAGAAATACCGGTATGCCCCAACTCTCTCCACCTGGAGACAGCGCAGCACACCCCTGGTTCCCTGCAGCGCTTCCACCATGGCGGAGGAAACACTACAACTGAGGCCATGGTGGAAGTGTCCGGTCTTTAAAGAAAAAACTGACTGCAGTGTTTCCTGGGAAAAGTGGGTGGAGCTGCGCTCTCTCCAGGTGCTGTCCTGAAAGACGAGGGGAGAAAAAGGTAATTGTTTTTTCTGAAAAAGGCAGTGGCTAGCAGGAAGGTTTGCACAGCCTAAACCATAACCAGACAATGGCTGGAAATTTTGTTTTGATGAGCAGGAGATAGGCAGAAGAACAATGAACTGGTTAAGGTGAAAGACAGAAAATACCTTCTTTGTATGTTAAGGCAGCCAGCTCAAAAACTTGCATTAGAAAACAGTAACTGATGGGACAAGGAAAACCAGAGTGGGAATCATTTCCATTGGGTTCAAATAAAGGTTTGAGAAGTACAGAGAGAACAAGATTCAAGTCCCAGTGAATCACTAGGGAATGGACCGGAAGAGCTACACGAGTCCCCCTTGATATTGTTGAAAGCCAAACGCTGGTCAAGATCCAACTACAGTAATGAAAGGACTTATCACACAGAAAAACTCCTGGGGAGAAAAGCCCTAAGACTTGAACAAATCATGTCGGATGATAAACCTTGCGGGAATTAGACTTCCGGGCAATCAGCATCGTAGAATTCAAAGACTCAAAGAGAATCTCTAGTGCTGGAGAACATGAACATTAACAGCCATGCTGTTAAAACCAGCAACCAGAAGGTGCAATGGTAAATCAGTTATTGGGACAGAGAATTCCAACAATCTGGCAGTGTGCAAACAGCGTGTTCCAGGAGTCCTACAAGATCAGCATGCTACATCTGCTTGGGCAGACCGGAGATTTGAGTAACACTAGAATGCCCTCCAGCTTGATCCTGCAAAGCAGATGAGGAAGAGGTTTTTAGCACGGAATGTACAGATCAGGGCATATCGATCCCACAGAGCCAGAAGAACATCCACTCCTGCTAGACTCCGAGGATCCCTGTACCTGTAACCAAACCTGTTCAGTTAGTTTCTGAATCTAGTGGCCAGCAGAACCACATCCAACATGCCTCCCTCTGCAACACAGGTCCTGGAACAACACGAAGTGCAGGGACCACTCCACCAAGTTTAAAATTAAGGAGTCTGCCTGCTAAGGATGAGCTCAGGTGTGTTCGCAAACAGCATGTGCAGAACCCGCCAGGAAGTCGGCACTGCACAGCACTAATCACAGGCAGTGAGACATTACCCGATCTCTGCAGCCATGCATCGGGACAATGTCTCACTTCTTGTGATAAGCGCTGTGCAGTGCCAACTTCCTGGCAGGCTCTGCACGTGCTGTTTGTGAACGCGCCTGAGCTCATCCTTACTGCCTGCCAATTGCCTACACCGGCAAGGCTGGAACACCATTTTCTGTCTAGAACAAAATCCTTTCCACCAGTCTTGCACAAATCTTGGGTGATTTAGGTCATAAAATTCTGCTTGATAGTGGTAAAAAGTTCAGTCGAAAGGGGAGAAGATCCAGCTACATCTAACAGAGCCAAAAGAGGACTCCTAAGGACAAGATTGACTCTTAAGCTGGCCACAGATTACTTTTTTATCAGCCAGTAGGCTCATTGAAAAAAATTTAACAGATTCCTCCATCCACACAAGCCAGGTGGATAGAAGAACCCCAACCGCTGTGCCATTGCATTCTGACAGCCGGACTCCTCTGCTGTCAAAATACATTGATCAGTGGCTGCAGACCATTGACTTGAGCCACTGATGGAGAAAACTTGTTCAGCAAGCCATTCGACAGAAGTCGATAGTTAGAGTGGGGGCGACCACACATGGATTGAAATTCAGCCAGTCCCTGCTAGTCAAATTTTGATCCATCTATGGCTAGCTTAAGAGCGGGAATACCATGAATCAAGGCTGCAAACATGTACACTGTCTGCGGGCATGCTGCAATCAGTCCTGGAGCCATTAGTAGAAAGTGAGCTGAGGGCACACAGTACAGCATCTCTGTCCCTACAGTAACTAGAATCAGACATGCTGAAACTGTGTGCCAGAAAGGCAACATATAAGCTCAGAGTAAGAGGCAAGGCCTCAGGTACTCACAAAAAAAAATTCCAGCTGGGAGCAGGTGACCTATATCACTGCGGGCGGACAACAGGAAGCAAATAATAATGAAGTTCTACGTGGCTCTATTCAAGAAGGAGAAGCAGCATGGAGATTCTTCCTCAACTCTGTACAACACAAAGAGCATGGAGTGAACACAACACTCAACCTAGTGCATGACGACCTAGTGTATGACAACAGAATTCCAACACCACAGCATAAACATAACATGGCAAAACCAGCGGGAACAGGGAATGACAATGCCCAGCAACCTACGTGTATGAGTTAGCTCTGAGCTCTCAGCCTGACTGGACAATTCACTAAGTGAGACAAGACAAGTGCTGAGGCAAAGCCAACAGCTTTGGACCTGGAAAGCACTCGGCAGTGAACTTTTACTAGAAGAGACTCTTGAATTTCCCCCCATACAGAACTAAGTGCCCAAAGGTCACTTCCAGGCTATTACCGGAAAGCGGCACTGCAAAAGCCAGGTTTAGGACGACCGCACCAGAGAGACAAAGCTCCAGCAGCAATGCAGTCTTGATGAGAAATGAATCTAGGGGGAAAAAAAAACAAAAAACGTGTTTCACACAGTAGAGCTGAAGAAAATACGTCCCATCCTCCAAAGACAATAGCAAAAAATTGATGGTACACGCTGGTAGAAGGAGAAGTTATCCTGGACTTGTCCACAGCTTTCTTGTTTGTAAGTGTCCAATCCTCTTGTATGTGGCAATATAACCAGAAGGCCAAGAAAGGTCAATGAACACGAACAAGTTGAAAGCTTTTCTCCAGCTAATGGGGACACTATTTTTTTTAAATAGAGGATCACAAGGATTTCTGAGAACTTTTTCACTTATCTGATATTAACAGGAAGAAAGTCACAGATTGAATAATCTTGCTTTTAAGTTATTGTTTTTCACTATTTTATTTTGTGCGTTTTGATACTGATATTTGATATTTTTGTAATGTTAAGGTTACATTATACTATAGGAGATTCAATCACAACACCGCAATTTTCACTTTTATAGTCTTTGTGTAGACAATATCATACATTCAAAGTGTTGGAGGAAAGGAGTGGAAAAGAATAAGTGCATTTTGGTGTTCTTTTTAAATGCCTTTTTGGTCATGTGCAGTGAAGTCATTGCTGTAATACAGAAATATAGTGACTGACCTGACTGGCTGTGCAGTTGTTATTAAGTGTAATACATTGATCATTACACCATCGGCAGCCATTAGTGTTCGCTGTGCAGCTAAAGCAGTCTGTATACTGATCGCACTTGCTTTCAATGTCGGAATCTGCAGGAAGGAATAGAAGAGAGAATAAAGATTACAAAAATTCGACAAATCACAAATGCAGAAGCATTCTGTCTCTGAGCTTACCAAGGTTAACACCGGTACTGGAGATTAAACTAAAATGGCATTTTAGTCAAAAACCTAAAACAAAATTTGTCAATACTGCTCTACTGGCCTCTTCTAAATTGGCAATACAAATCCATTCCCAGCCTATAATAATAGCACTTACCACTTGAAGACCAGGCATCATCTGGCCCTTTTTGTTTACATGTAACAATCAGTATTTTTTGCTAGAAAATTATTTAAAACCCCCAAACGTTATATATTTTTTTTAAAGCAGGGGCCCTAGAGAATAAATTAATGGGTTTTGCCATTTTTTGTGTCAGCGTTTTTTCAAACTGGATTTTTTGGGGGAAAATAGTTTTTTAAATTTAAATGTAAAAAAAATTACATAACCCAATTTTTTTGTAAAATATAATAGATGTCACGTTGAGTAAATAGATACCAAATATGTTGCACTTTAAAATTGCGTCCATGCTCGCGGAAAAGTGACAAACTCCGTAAATGTTACTATCAAAAGGCGACGCTTTAAAAGCCTCCACTGTTTACCATTTTATATTTACAGAGGATACCTGGTGCTAGAATTACAGCCCATGATCCCATGTTTGCGGCGATACCTCATGTGTGGGATGATCTCTGTTTGCGCGCATGAGGGGCCGATGCACATGTTCCCTTTTGCGCGCTAGCACAGAAGGGAGGGGGCGGGGACACTTTACTTTATTTTTTTATTATTATTATAAATTATATTTATTTTTTTACATTGTAGCACTTTTATTGCTGTCACAAGGAGAGCACTACCACATAAGAATAAGTAGGGGGCATCTAAGCTGCTGAAAGAAAGAAAAAAAAAAAAAAAAAAAAAAAAAAAAAAAAAAAGGAGGTGTCGGCTAGTAGCTCTGGTCTCCCAGTAGGACGGTAGAGCCCGAGAGAGCCATGGAAGGCGGCGGCGGGGGAACGTCCCCTCCTACTGCTTGTAATAGCAACTGAGCAGTTGGTTAGCCACTCAGGCAATCACTGAAATCTCATCTCTTCGGCAAAGCCTATCATGTCTCCAACTAATCTTCTACCACTTCCATCAGCTCATTCCCCACAGTTACATCCTTTTGTACCACCTGCCCCACCCTATTAGATTGTAAGCTCTTCTGAGCAGGGCCCTCTTAATCCTCTTGTATTTTATTGTATTATAACTGTATTGTCTCCTTTTTATATTGGAAAGCGCTGCGTAAACTGTTGGCGCTATATAAATACTGTATAATAATAGCTCTTACAAAAGGGCCGACCGTCGGCTCTAAAAAAAAAAAATAACGGTACTGGGGGTGACCCCCACGGTATGACCACTTGAAGTCAAATAGCGTACCAGGTACGTGACTTGGCAGCAAGTGGTTAAAGTTTAAACATGTATTGCACTACCACATAAGAATAAGTAGGGAACATCCAAGCTCCTGAAAAAAAAAAAAAAAAAGGAGCTAAAGAAAAGGCTTATGTAATGTGTGTTAATGGCATTAAAGCCAATACGGTTTACAATTTATTGCACTTCTGTTTGTCAAAAAAATATTTTATAAAACTTGTTTTTTTAGTTTCAATACAATATATCTTTATTTGGTTTAACAAAAAGAAAAAAGGCATGTTATGTAGGTTGGTATACTTTAACTTGTAAATGGGTACCGTTACCTAGGTACTTTAATAGAGGTAGGGGTAGAGGGGAAAGAGTAGAATGGGTAGAGGCCCAAGTGGAAGTGAATTGAGTGGAAGTGAATTGAGGGGGAGTAGGGGGGAGGGGGGGGTGACACCGTTGGGTTAAGCAAATTTTTTTTTTTTGGTGGGCAAGCTAGTAATGGTCATGTATCAAGCAGAATAGTAACACATGTTTGCAACTAATTTAGAAGGTTTAGAGTCTAAGCAATGATATAATGGGTCAAGAGATGCTAGAGTTGAGGCAATTTGCAAGAGGGGTGAGAGTTCCATGGAGACCATAGGAAGTTAAATTTGTCCAGCAGGAGATTTGCCTTAGCGAACATAAACTCTAGTTGTGCGTGTTCGTTCAGAATTTTGATGGTTATAGCTACATCAGGGGTGTCGTTTGCTTCCAACTCCTGGTAATTGTGAGTCTGTCCGCTATGAATATGTGAGTTAGGATGGTTTGGAACTTTGGAGGCCAGGAGTCCAATCCTATTCCGAACAGGGCCAGTTTCGGGTCCGGTGTAAGTGTTAATTTAGTTATCAAAGAGGCCAAGGTGAACGTGGAAATCCAGTAAAATGTTATTTTTGGGCAAAACCACCAAATGTGAGGAGGAGAGCACGTATGCCCGCATTTCCGCCAACATTGTGAGGATTGGTTAGGGTATATAGAAGCCAGCTTGTCTGGAGTTAGGTACCAATTATGCAGTAGCTTTTGGAAAGATTCCCAATGGGAAAGACACTTGGAGCATTTTAGAGGAAGTCCTGAGGCTGTATTCCATTGATTGAGGTCAGCTGAGAATTGGAAGACTCTTTCCCAATAGGACATTGAAGGAAGTTTTGTCCTGGAGGTTACAGAGGTGTGAAGGTTGTAGTATGGAGCAACCATCTTCCGTATATGCGAAGGTGTGTGCAGTAGGGAGAGAATTTTTGTTGAGAGTTCCTCAGTAGGGCTCAATTTAACCTTTTGGATTGCGTGCTGTACTTGAAGGTATTTGAAGAAGGCGGAAGGTTTTAAAGAATATTTTGTGCTAAACTCCTGAAAAGTAAGTAGGTCATTGCAGGTAAAGAGGTGTGCGATTTTGTGGATTCCGGGTCGGTCCAAGTCTACCAAGGAGGTTCCTGGTATTATTGATTTCAGGGATCTTAATGCGACAGAGTGTAGAGAGCGTAATGAAGGTCCTTGACATATTTTGGATAGCGATTTCCATACTTTGACAGTAGCATTAACCACTTCAGCCCCGGAAGGTTTTACCCCCTTCCTGACCAGAGCACTTTTTACAATTCGGCACTGCGTCGCTTTAACTGCTAATTGCGCGGTCATGCAATGCTGTACCCAAACGAAATTTGCGTCCTTTTCTTCCCACAAATAGAGCTTTCTTTTGATGGTATTTGATCACCTCTGCCGTTTTTATTTTTTGCGCTATACACGGAAAAAGACCGAAAATTTTGAAAAAAAATGATATTTTCTACTTTTTGTTCTAAAAAAAATCCAATAAACTCAATTTTAGTCATACATTTAGGCCAAAATGTATTCGGCCACATGTCTTTGGTAGAAAAAATGTCAATAAGTGTATATTTATTGGTTTGCGCAAAAGTTATAGCGCCTACAAACTAGGGTACATTTTCTGGAATTTACACAGCCTTTAATTTATGACTGCCTATGTCGTTTCTTGAGGTGCTAAAATGGCAGGGCAGTACAAAACCCCCACAAATGACCCCATTTTGGAAAGTAGACACCCCAAGGAATTTGCTGAGAGGCATGTTGAGCCCATTGAATATTCATTTTTTTTGTCCCAAGTGATTGAATAATGACAAAAAAAAAAAAAAAAATTACAAAAAGTTGTCACTAAATGATATATTGCTCACACAGGCCATGGGCATATGTGGAATTGCACCCCAAAATACAATTAGCTGCTTCTCCTGAGTATGGGGATACCACATGTGTGGGACTTTTTGGGAGCCTAGCCGCGTACGGGGCCCCCGAAAACCAATCACTGCCTTCAGGATTTCTAAGGGCGTACATTTTTGATTTTACTCCTCACTACCTATCACAGTTTTGAAGGCCATAAAATGCCCAGATGGCATAAAACCCCCCCAAATGACCCCATTTTGGAAAGTAGACACCCCAAGCTATTTGCTTTGAGGCATGTTGAGTCCATGGAATGTTTTATATTTTGACACAAGTTGCGGGAAAGTGACAAATTTTTTTTTTTTTTTTTTTGCACAAAGTTGTCACTAAATGATATATTGCTCACACAGGCCATGGGCATATGTGGAATTGCACCCCAAAATACATTTAGCTGCTTCTCCTGAGTATGGGGATACCACATGTGTGGGACTTTTTGGGAGCCTAGCCGCGTACGGGGCCCCGAAAACCAATCAGTGCCTTCAGGATTTCTAAGGGCGTACATTTTTGATTTTACTCCTCACTACCTATCACAGTTTCGGAGGCCATGGAATGCCCAGGTGGCACAACCCCCCCCCAAATGACCCCATTTTGGAAAGTAGACACCCCAAGCTATTTGCTGAGAGGCATGGTGAGTATTTTGCAGCTCTCATTTGTTTTTGAAAATAAAGAAAGACGAGAAAAAAAAATTTTTTTCTTCTTTTTTCAATTTTCAAAACTTTGTGACAAAAAGTGAGGTCTGCAAAATACTCACTATACCTCTCATCAAATAGCTTGGGGTGTCTACTTTCCAAAATGGGGTCATTTGGGGGGGGTTTTTGCCACCTGGGGTGGATACCAAACATGACATGCTTTAAAATTGCGCACAAACGTGCAGTGGCGACAAACTAAATACATTTTTAAAAGCCTTTAAAAGCCTTTACAGGTTACCACTTTAGATTTACAGAGGAGGTCTACTGCTAAAATTACTGCCCTCGATCTGACGTTCGCGGTGATACCTCACATGCATGGTGCAATTGCTGTTTACATTTGACGCCAGACCGACGCTTGCGTTCGCCTTAGCACGAGAGCAGGGGGGACAGGGGTGCTTTTTTTTTTTTTTTTTTCTTTATTATTATTATTTTTTTATCTTATTTTTAAACTGTTCATTTTTTTTTTTTTTAAATCATTTTTATTGTTATCTCAGGGAATGTAAATATCCCCTATCATAGCAATAGGTAGTGACAGGTACTCTTTTTTGCAAAAATTGGGGTCTATTAGACCCTAGATTTCTCCTCTGCCCTCAAAGCATCTGACCACACCAAGATCGGTGTGATAAAATGCTTTCCCAATGGCGCTGTTTACTAAGTCATAAAATGCTCGTAGCTTCCGGTTTCTGGCTGAATCACCGGCTGCATTCTCAGGTTCCCTGTTGAGACAGGAGAGCCAGAGAAAAACACGGAAGACGTTGGGGGGGGGGGGGGGGCATTCCCTCCCACTGCTTGTAAAAGCAGTCTAGAGGCTAATTAGCTGCTAGGATTGCTTTTACATGAAAGCCAATCGCTGGCTGAAAAGAATGATACCAAGATGATACCTAAACCTGCAGGCATCATTCTGGTATAACCACTCAAAGTCGTGAATGGCGTACCTGAAGACAAAAAAATGGTTAACAATAAAGCACAGTAAACGGTAAGGTATAAAAAAATTGCATATCTGAAAAGCAAACATGATAAAACATAACAACAATAAAACATTGCAGAATAGAATACAGTAAAAAAGAGCAGAACAATAGAGAGAGAATAGAGAGAGAGAACAATAAAACGACAACTATTTTTTTTTTATTTTATATTTTTGTTTGTGTTTTTTTTTTTTACACTTGTTTTTGTAACTAACTTTTATAACTGTAACCGGTTCCAGGTTCGGGTCTCTCAAAATGCGATGGCATCTTGGGAGACCCTGTGAAAGTGTGCCTAGTCTGTGCAATGCTGTACCCTACGCTAATACTCAACTAGTGAATGGTAGTGTTCAAAACATTCACCAATGCAAAGACCAGGATTGTCAGGACAGGAGGGACAATAATAGCGGGTGTCACGCCTATATCCGCGTTTGCTGCAGACACGACATCTTTTTTGGGGGGGGGTTCGTTGGGTAGGGGTACTCGGGAGGACATAAAGAAAATGCCTCTCATGCAGCCGACTGCATTTGGTTGGGGATGTGAATGGGGGAAGTACGGGTGCTGCAGAAGTGGTGGGTTCCCAATTAGGATTGGCGAATGCAGCAGGAAGGGCACTATGGACACGACGGGCCTGTGTTTGTCTTTTTGGTGGCAGTGGGACACTACTTGTGCTTGCCACCTCACCAGCTTGAACTGCATTTATGGGACTCGCCACGTCACCAAGTGTTACTGCAGTGCTGGTTTGACTACGACCGGGGTGTACTAGGGCGCTGGTGCTTGCCAGTTCACCAAAACACTACCAAGAAAACTGTTAGCGATCGCAGGGATCAGGCCTGACTCTGTGAACGCTGCAGTTATGCGTTTAGTGTTTTGTAAGTGACAGTGATCGATCGATACTGCACTTGGGCTGGGCCGGGCGGAGGGGAAGAACGCAGGTGCTAGCGGGTATCTGGGCTGATCCCGCTAACACTGCGTTTTTGGGAACCCTAAACTGCTGGGGACACTAGTATAGATCTGATCGGATCAGATATTGATCCGTACAGATACTATACCACTAAGGGAGGCGTATGCTGCGTGCGTGGGTGTTAGCGGTACTGGCGCTAATCTGACGCTGCCTGGGGCGACGCATATCACCGCCGGGCGATCAGGGGGCTAAACCTTTATTAGGTAATAAACGGCGGGTCCCCTGACACTATAAAAAATAAACAAACTAACCAGCGTCACCCGTAACAGTTATACGGTGATCAGTGGTGAAAGGGTTAACTAGGGGGCAATCAAGGGGTTAAAACATTTATTAGGTAGTATATGGGGGTCCCTGTCACTATAAAACGCTGACGGCGAACGTAAATATTTACGTTCCTAACTAGCGTCACCAGCGACACTAATACAGCGATCAGAAAAATGATCGCTTAGTGACACTGGTGACAGGGGGTGATCAAGGGGTTAAAACTTTATTAGGGGGGGTTAGGGGGGTACCCTAGACCTAAAGGGGGGTAATATTCACTGCCCTAACACTGTAACTGTCACAAACTGACACCATGCAGTAATCAGAAAAAAAAAAAAAAATACTGCTTGCTGTCAGTTTGTGACGGGGGGGGGGGGGGGGGTGATTGGGGGGGGATCGGGGGGCGATCGGGGGGGGGATCAGGGGTGTAAAGTATGCCTGGCATGTTCTACTGTGTGTGTTTGTGTTGTGTGCACTTACATGTCATCTCCCCTCGGCGCTGGAACGGAAACTGCCGAGCCGAGGAGAGATGACATCACATCCTCTGCCTGTGTGAAACTACACACAGGCAGGGGAGGATTCCGATTGGCTGGGAGCGATCGCGAGGGGGGGGCCACGATCGGATGGTCTCCCCCTCGCCTCCCGACGCTCCCAGTCAAATGCCGACCGCCGCTGGCACCGGGGGGGGGGTCCGATCGGACCCCCCGCCCGCGGGAGGCAGATCACGTACAGGTATGTGATTCTGCCTGCCCGTGCCATTCTGCCGACGTATATATACGTTAGGCGGTCGGCAAGTGGTTAATAGTGTCCAGAAATTGCGATGGAGAGTGTTGAAGCAAGGTTGCCCCTATTAGATGTTTTAAATTAGAGTTAATGGCAGCAGGTTCGATTTAAGTCCAGGGGAGACTTAGGGTCCACCATGGTCTGGATTGGGAGAGAATGGTAGCTTTATAATATTCAGTAACGTTGGGAGCCCCCATGCCCGCTGTTTTAGTTGACATGCAGAGAGTCTCTTTTTTAAGGCGTGCATTTTTAAGAGTCCCATATAAAGTTTTGCAGGATGGTTTGAATCCTTCTTAACTGCACTTAAGAATATGGGAGAGGTAGGGTTCGAAAGAGATATAGAATATGTGGTAATAAGAACATTTTCGATAAAGATATACGTCCCGCCCATGAGGTGACTCCAGATTTGAGGGTAGAGCACATTTTCATCAAGGTATTAGTTAAAGCTGTAAAATTTAGAGCTTGGATTTTTGAAGCTGGAGAGGTAAGCTGAATTGCTAAGTAAGTTAATCTATCTAGAACAGCCCACGAGAAGGGGGCAACACCTGCAATTTTTTGTTGGGGTGTTTGTGGTGTTATTCCAATAGCCAGCATGTGGGATTTAGCGTGGTTCAGTTTATATAGAGATATTAAGCTAAAAGTGGTCCAGGAGAGCACATAGGGGTGGGAGTGACTTCTCTGGGTTTGTTAGAAGAATAAGGCTGTCATGCGCATATAAGCCTATTTTGTGCTGTATCATATCTATAGTTAGCCCTGAGATTGAGGGATGAGACCAGATATGCTCTGCTAGGGATTCCATAACCAAGGAGAAGATTATAGGGGAGAGTGGACATCCCTGCCGTTTTCCGTTTGTGAAACTTGGTTTTATTTATAAAGACCTTATATATCATAACGGATAAACCTGTGTCTGTAGTGCATGCTCAAACCTTAATACCATAAATAATAACATGTTATTAGATTTTTACTCCAGGAGTAGGTAATGAGTTTGGCAATTCTAGAGAAATGCTTAAATAATGCATTACAATTTAACTAAATACATTCGATTTTAGTCGACTAAAATACAACTAAAATGGCATTTTAGTCCAAAAACTGACAAAAACCAAATCAAAATTTGAAGTCAAAATTAACACTAGTCTAAAGGACCTGGAAAATGGACTGAATTCAGTGTATGAAAGGAATAATGAATTAGCAGTAGGCTTATTATTGCTTTGGATAGAGATGAGTAATGAATTAGAGGGTAGGTTGAGGGGGATCATACAGAATACGTACATGTGATGCGAGGACATGATGTCATGACGTCTTTTTGTTGCTCTGGAGATGCTTGTTCCCAGGACAAGCACTGAGATGTACCGTTATCCCAGACGCAGCGAATTCCTGGTCCGGCCGATATACAAGAGGCACTACTTGTAAAAGCTTCACAACTCTTGGATGTGAACATCAGGACATCGTTAAGCAAGAGGCTGTTGAATCCTCCAAATACAAACATTGTGCTGAAAGAGAGAAAAGTGTTTTTAAATGAATTGCATATTGGAGTGGAGGACTGTTAGATCTCAGTGTAACCCTAGATCAAGGGGTCTCCAAACTTTGTAAGCAATGGGCTGGATCACCATCCTGCAGGATTTAGGGGGCCGAACTGTGGCTATTGGAAGTAGAAAATGCCCCCAGGTTAGTACCCCATTATTGGTTCTATTGGGAGGAATAGTCCTCCGTTGTTCATATTGGTGAAATAAAATAGTTCCCCACTGATGGTGTCCATAGGAGGAATGATGTCCCTTCATTGGCGCTGGTGGAATAGTGCCCCAAGGGCCAGATAAAGGCGTGCAAAGGACCACAGTTTGGAGACCACTGTCCTAGAGAGAAGCTATAGCCGGTTATGTGGTATAAACAGAGCAGACAATGTGAGCAGCCTAAGATAACTCCTGACAATTTTTTTAGGTTGAAAAGAGGGCAAATAGCACTTTTACAGCAAAAAAAAGGGCTGAAAAATCTGTTATCATTCCTCTATTTTATTGCTCTTTTGTCCCTGCTGGAGAGATTTTCCCCTCACCTGTATCAGTGGTATTGGCAGAACCTTGTTCACACCAGCAATGAAGGGGTTCGCTGGGCAGCATAGGTGAATGCAAGAGCAAAGCAATATGCCCAATATCCTATGGCTGCACACCAAAGGGGCTGCATTGGTGGGTGAGGAGAGGAAAAAAAAAAAAAAACATTTGCACAGCACATTTTGGCATGCTGTTGCACTACAGCACACACAATTACAAGAAGGTTTATATAAAAAAAAAAAAGCAGTACGCACTAAAATAGCACACAATATTGTACATGATGTGGGGTAAACGAGGCCTAACTGGTCCATACTCTATAGAACACAAAATATTATTTGGCTGGAGCTCTACTTTCAAGTAAAAAGGGCTTCCAAACAGAATTTAGTTTAACCACTTCACATCCAGGCCATTTCTGACACTTCGCTCCTACATGTCAAAAATCATCATTTCTTTGCTATAAAATTAGATAGAACCCCCAAACATTATATATGTTTTTTTAGCAGAGACCCTAGAGAATACAATGGCGGTCATTGCAACTTTTTATCTTGCACGGTATTTGCGCAGCAATTTTTCAAACGCGTTTTTTTTTGAAAAAAAAACAGTTTCATGCTTTAAAAAAAAACAAAACAGCAAAGTTAGCCAAATTTTTTTGCATTGTGTGAAAGATGAAGTTACGCCGAGTAAATAGATACCTAACATGTCACGCTTCAAAATTGCACACGCTCGTGGAATGGCGCCAAACTTTGGTACTTAAAAATCCCCATAGGCGACGCTTTAACATTTTTTACTGGTTACATGTTTTGAGTTACAGAGGAGGTCTAGGGCCAAAATTATTGCTCTCGCTCTAACGTTCGCGGCGATACCTCACATGTGTGGTTTGAACACCGTTTTCATATGTGGGCGGGACTTACGTATGCGTTCGCTTCTGCGTGCGAGCTCACGGGGACAGGGGCGCTTTAAAAATTTTTTTTTTTTTTTTTATTGTTAATTTTACTTAAAAATTTTTATTTTTACACTTTAAAAAAATTTTTTTTTTTTTGATCACTTTTATTCCTATTACAAGGAATGTAAACATCCCTTGTAATAGGAATATGAGACGATCAGTCCTCTTTACAGTGAGATATGGGGTCAATAAGACCCCACATCTCACCTCTAGGCTGGGAAGCCTAAAATCAAAAAAAAAAATAAAAACGATCGCCGCTTCACAGCTGAAGCGGCGCCGTTTTTTTGAATGCAGAGGCCGGGCGTGACGTCATAACATCGCGCCCGGCCTCCGAACGATCATAGAGACTCCGGCGACCATCTGGTCCGCCGGAAATCTCTATGGTGAACATCCGGCGCCGGCGGATCCGCTATCCGACTCACCGATCGCTGAGGTGAGTCGGTAGTAGCACCGGAGGGCGGCGGGAGGGGGGGGACGTCCCCTCCCGCCGCCCGTAAGAACGATCAAGCGGCGGAACAGCCGCTATGATCGTTCTTATGGTGTACGGAATCGCCGGCTGAAAATGCCGGTATCTGAATGATGTCTGTAGCCTCAGACATCATTCAGATATAAGCCCCGAAAGTCGAGGACGTCATATGACGTCCTCCGGATGTCAAGTGGTTAAAGCTTTTGCTGAGAATGTGCCTGCTGTGCCATGTACTTGTATGAGAAAGTATCCTGTTTTCTTTGTATTGCTTCCTTTGTGTGAAATCCCTGGTGTTCCCGCTAGTCCCCTTGCTTTCCTATTAAATATTGACCACACTAAAGCAGGAGAGCACAGGTGGTCAGTTCTCTAGCAATGTGGTACTCAGTGTGCACTCCCTCAACGATCACACTTGTCCCAACACCCCCCCCCCCCCCCCCCCCCCACAGCCATTCACTGGAAAGATCAGTGTGCTGCTGCTTCCCTCCCTCCTCCTCCTCCTCCTCCTCCTCCTCCTCCTCCTCCTCCTCCTCCTCCCCCCAGCCCTTATGTAGCTGATAACAGAGGGAATGTGATCACTAAGGCCTCATGTACACTGCTTTAGGAGCAGTTGGGCATTTTTTTCCAACTGCTCCTGAACTCTCCTCAATGTTATCTTATCAGTACATGTACACAGGGTCATTTATAGTCCTTTCTAGGCAGTTGAGTTTAGAGGCTTTTTTTGGAATGCAAAAAAAATGGGTTCAGAGGTTGTGTTTAGAGGCATTCCAAGCACCAATCGCTTCTAAACGTGGCTAAACGTGCTAACTCCCGTTTAGCCGCGTTTCGTTTACAGGCGTTATTAAATTTTGGCTATTTTGGGGAAAAAATGTATTTATTTTTTTAAACTCAACTCGCGGCTAAACGCGGCATGTAAACACGGCAAAACGAATGTTTTAAACGTGGGTTACTATCTGTCAAGTTAAATCGTTCAGGAGAGGTTGTAAAAACGTCCCGTGTACATGAGGCCTTTGAGGGAAAAAAAAAAGGGGGGGGGGGGGTATTTTTTTTATATCTGTACAAAAATGTTTTGCCTTTCATTTCTATTTTAAACAGAATGGTTTGCTTTACATGGTGATCATTTACAATCACTTTCATTTTTTTTTTTTTTTTAAGGTAAATATGAATTATATAACCGATTGCTTTAAATTCTATCCTATAACCTGTGCCTCCATTCTTGTGATTTACATCTGCAGTCTCAGGCAATATCTTAAAATTTTATATTTACAAGAGTACCAGATGCCTGTGTCCCCCACTGCATTCTATGGTTTCATCCACGATCCCCTTAATCGCAACTGCATCCTGTAGTGGGAGGAACCACAGAACACAGCCAGGGATGCGGGCATCCAACACACTCAGAAGTATGTTAGATGTAAAGAGGCCACTGCTCTGCAAAAAAAATTAAAGATCATGAGAACAGCAGGTGAGACGGGTAATTATAAACACTGTTTACTGATGTTTTACTTTTTTGAACTCAAGTGAGAGAGTTGATATAAACAGACACTAAACCCAGGTTTAAAAAAAAAAAAAAAAAAAAAAGTGTATTTAAAGTATGTATTCTTAACTCAGAAAGGTACATTCTATTGATCTAAGCCTCCTCTCCTAATTTCTTCTTTTTTTGTTTGTTTGGTGCTATGATCGATTTCCTGATAGAGGGTGGCTACATTCGTTCACCATGGTGCCACTGTATGTAGGAAAATAAAGAGAGGGAAAAAAGTATTTGATCCTCTGCTGATTTTGTACATTTGCCCACTGACAAAGAAATGATCAGTCTATAATTTTAATGCTAGGCTAAAAAAAAAAAAAAAAAAAAAAACCCATTTCAAAAAAGTTATAAATTGATTCACATTTTAATGAGTGAAATAAGTACTTGACCCCTTCAGAAAACATCACTTAGTACTTGGTGGCAAAACCCTTGTTTGCATTCACAGAGGTCAGACGTTGTAGTTGGCCACCAGGTTCACACACATCTCAGGAGGGATTTTGTAACTTGAACCTTCAGCTCCCTCCACATATTTTCTTTGGGATTAAGGTCTGGAGACTGGCTAGGCCACTCCAGGACTTAAATGTGCTTCTTCTTGAGTCACTCCTTTGTTGTCTTGGCCGTGTGTCAAAATTTGGGTCATTGTCATGCTATAATACCCATCCAGGACCCATTTTCAATGCCCTGGCTGAGGTAAGGAGATTCTCACCCAACATTTGACGGTACATGGCCCCCCATCCATCGTTCCCTTGATGCAGTGAAGTTGTCCTGTCCCCTAATGCCCCATACACACGATCAGAAATGCCGTCAGAAAAAACTTGAATGGTTTTTCCGACAGAATTCCGCTCAAGCTTGCCTTGCATACACACGGTCACACAAAAGTTCTCTGAACTTTCGACCGTCAAGAACGCGGTGACGTACAACACTACGACGAGCCGAGAAAATGCTTCCGAGCATGCGTCAAATTGTTTCCAAGCATGCGTAATTTTTTTGTGTGTCCGAACTGCATACAGAAGAATGCATTTCCGGATAGGAACTTTTTCCGACCGAAAAATAGAGAACGTCCGATGGAGCATACACACGGTCGGAATTTCTGACCAAAAGCTCACATCCGACTTTTGCTGGCGTAATTTCTGATCGTGTGTACGGGGCATTAGCAGAAAAGCACCCCCAACCTCCATGTTTGATGGTGGGGATGGTGTTCTTGGGGTCATGGGCAGCATTCCTCCTAACACGGCGAGTTGAATTGATGCCAAAGAGCTTGACTTTGGTCTCATCTGACCACAAAACTCTCACCTAGTTCTCCTCTCAATCATTCAGATGTTCATTAGCAAACTTCAGACGGGCCTGTACGTGTGCTTTCTTGAGCAGGGGGACCTTGCAGGCACGGCAGGATTTCAGTTCTTCATGGCGTAGTGTGTTACCAATTATTTTCTTGACTATGGTCCCAGCTACCTTGAGATCAAATCATTTGTGAATAATCGCACCAACTGTAGTCATCCTCTCACCAAGCTGCTTGGCAATGGTCTTGTAGCTCATTCCAGCCTTGTGTAGGTCTACAATCTTGCCCCTGAGATCCTTGGACAGCTCTTTGGTCTTGGCCATGGTGGAGAGATTGGAATCTGATTGCTTCTGTGGACAGGTGTCTTTTATACAGGTAACAAGCGGAGATTAGGAGCACTCCCTTTGCCCATTCACACAGGGGCAACACGACTTCTAGCACGACTTTGGGAGGCAACTTGGACACCACTTGTGTATGAATCACAGCACGACTTGGGGCAACTTACAACACAACTTGAAGTCGCCTGCAGGACAGGGAACTTTACAAGTGGCCAATCAGAGCTTATCAGCTGTGTGTGAGAAGGAGGGGGCTGACTGTTTAGTGGAGGAAATTACTTTGTTTTCTTTCTGCTTCCTGTAAAGTTGCCTCAGTATGAACAGTGATCAGACTTGGAGGCAACTTCTATTGAAATCAATGGGTACAAGTTGCCTTCAAGTCGGATTGAAGTAGTACAGGAACCTTTTCTGAAGTCGGAGCGACTGCAGTAGTGTGCATTAAGATGGATCCATTCACTTACATTGATTTTTTCATGTAGCGCGACTTAAGGCGACTAGGGGTGACTTGGGGCGACTTGAAGTCGGATCCAAAGTTGCCCCTGTGTGAATGGGCTCTGAGAGTGCTCCTAATCTCAGCTGATTACCTGTATAGAAGACACCTGGGAGCCAGAAATCTTGCTGATTGATAGGGGATAAAATACTTATTTCACTCATTAAAATGCAAATCAATTTATAACTTTTTTGAAATACGTTTTTCTGGATATTTTTGTTGTTATTCTCTCACTGTTAAAATAAACCTACCAATAAAATTATAGACTGATGATTTCTTTGTCAGTGGGCAAACGTACAAAATCAGCAGGGGTTCAAATACATTTTTCGCTCAGTGTAGCCACCCTCACTTGCTTGTTTCCAAGATGGACTATGTAGTGTGTATAGAGCAGTGCACTTGACCATAATTAATGTGCATTACTCGTTCCAAACAAATGTGAGGGGGGTGGGGGGGTTGGAGAGCTCATAGATGATGTAATAAAAAGGGAGGTAGACACAGTAAGAATCCATTTCATGGAAAATTGTTTAGAGCGCCAGTAAGCAGTTAATGTGTATGGATTTTATTTGGAGAATAAGGATATTGTTTAGTGTCACTTTAATACTCTGCAGTCCTCTGTTCAACCAGCAGATGGCACAAAAAGTCTGTAATTCAAATTTATAGCCATTTGAACTTTCAGTTGTGCTTAACAAAAATTTTGATTACAGAACTTAAAGGGGTTGTAAAGCTTCAGTCTAGTAGCTCCTCCTCTTCTCGAGTGCCCCGGAGAAGCGCTCTACTTCGGGACACCCATGCGGGCGCTCTCCCGAGTCCTGCTTCTGTGTCTATTGACACAGAAAGCAGGACTCGACACCGCCTCCCGGCGCCCGCGTCAATGGATTTGATTGACAGCAGTGGGAGCCAATGGCTGCACTGCTATTAATCTATCCAATCAGGACCAGAGACACCGGCTTTTGCTGGTGTGCTAATCCCCGGAGCAAGAAAGAGGGTACAGGCAAGGAATACGGGAGCGTCACAGGAGGTTATTCACCTCAATGCATAGTTTGCATTGAGGTGAAAAACCCAGAGGGTTTACAACCACTTGAAGAACAGTAGTGACTAGTTATTTAAAGGGAAATGTAACTCAAGCTTTGTTTGCTTTGCTGTATTTTTAACTTTATACAGCACTGATAGGCATCACTAATGGACACTGAAAGGCAGCACTGTGTTAATTGGCACCACTGGTGGGCACAGGTGGACATCGCTGATGTGACTGCACTGATGATCAATGGTGCCATTATCAGTGCCGATCCCCTTATCAGGAGAGCTGCTTATCGCCTCTCCTCTACTCACGCGCTACGTCATAGGCTCTTTACCGAACACACCGCACCATCAGGGACACGCACAAGCGGCTTGTTCTGAAGGACATCCAGTCTGAACAAGAGAGCCACTGCTCGGCCATCATTATGCTATAGCCCGGGCTGGAAGGTGTTAAATAACCCACATTGCTTGAGAATCTATATAAAGTTGGCCATTGAGTAGTAAAAGAATCATCAATTTGGTCTCAGTAACTCTCCTTAAAAAAACGTCACCCTTTCTTTTTACATGAATAAACTTGGCTCCAAAAAGGCAACGCTTTGAGTTCATTCTGATGTGAAGGCCCTTGACAACCATTATACATTGCTACCACTTTATAAAGGTCCAAAGCATAAAGAAATGTACAGTGGATATAAAAAGCCCACACACCCCTGTTAAAATGTCAGGTTTCTGTGATAAAAAAAAAAAAAAAATAAAAAGGACAAAAATAAATCATATCAGAACTTTCTCCAACCTTTAATTTTTTACCTATAAACTGTACAACTCAATTGAAAAACAAACTAAAATAATGTGGGTGCATAAGTGTGGACACCCTCTTATAACTGAGGATGTAGCTGTGTTCAGAATTAAGCAATCACATTCAAACTCACGTTAAATAGGAGTCAGTACACATCTGCCATCATTCAAAATGTCTCTGATTAACCCCAAATAAAGTTCAGCTGTTCTAGTAGGTCTTTCCTGACATTTTCTTAGATGCATCCTACAGCAAAAGCCATGGTCCGCAGAGAGCTTCCAAATCATCAGAGGGATCTCATTGTTAAAAGGTATTAGGCAGAAGGGCACAAAAGAATTTCCAAGGCATTAGATATACCATGGAACACAATGAAGACAGTCATCATCAAGTGGAGAAAATATGGCACAACAGTGACATTACCAAGAACTGGATGTCCCTCCAAAATTGATAAAAAGATGAGAAGAAAACTGGTCAGGGAGGCAGCCAAGAGGCCTACAGCAACATTAAAGGAGCTGCAGCAGTATTTGCTATGTGGTACATGTGAAAACAATCTCCCGTATTCTTCATATGTCTGGCCTATGAGGTAGAGTGGCAAGACGGAAGCCTTTTCTTATGAAGAAAAACATCCAAGCCCGGCTAAATTTTGCAAAAACACATCTGAACTCTCCCAAAAGCACGTGGGAAAATGTGTTATGGTCTGATGAAACCAAGGTTGAACTTTTTGGCCATAATTCCAAAAGATATGTTTGGCAAAAAAAAAACACTGCACATCACAAAAGAACACCATACCGACCGTGAAGCATGGTGGTGGTGGCAGCATCATGCTTTGGGGCTGTTTTTCTTCAGCTGGAACAGGGGCCTTAGTCAAGGTAGAGGGAATTATGAACAGCTACAAATACCAGTCAATATTGGCACAAAACCTTCAGGCTTCTGCTAGAAAGCTGAACATGAAGAGAAACTTCATCTTTCAGCATGACAACCACCCAACGCATACATCCAAATCAACAAAGGAATGGCTTCACCAGAAGAAGATTAAAGTTTTGGAATGGCACAGCCAGAGCCCAGACCTGAATCCGATTGAAAATCTGTGGGGTGATCTGAAGAGGGCTGTGCACAGGAGATGTCCTCGCTATCTGACAGATTTGGAGTGTTTTTGCAAAGTAGAGTGGGCAAATATTGCCAAGTCAAGATGTGCCATGCTGATAGACTCATACCCAAAAAGACTGAGTGCTGTAATGAAATCAAAAGGTGCTTCAACAAATTATTAGTTTAAGGGTGTGCACACTTTTGCAACCATATTATTTTAGTTTTTTATCTTTTCTTCCCTTCACCTAAAAGATTTGTTGTTCAACTGAATTTTACAGTTTATAGGTTACATTAAGGGCAGTTCACAGCATAGAAACGCAGTCCGGATGCGTTTAAGATGCTTGTAACCATGCGCGTATTTGATGTGTCCCAGTGCATTTTTGATGCGTTTTTGCGAGTTTCTGGTACGTTTTTGATGCAGTCCAGTGCATTCTTCCCCCCTCTTTTTTCTTAACCTTAAATAAAGACGTGTGTATTCCAGTGCATTTTGAGATGCTTTTTACAGCGTCCCAGTACAGGAAAAATGCAGCATGTTCTACTTTTCTTTTTCTGGAACTGGAACTGCAAGCACTGATGTGAACTATGCCATTAAAAACCATCTAACCTACTTTCCATGCATTTTTGATGCAGAAAAAAAAAAACAACGCACTGGACTGCATGTGAACTGGCCCTAAAAAGTGGAAAAAGTTCTGAAATGATTTATCTGTCTCATTTTTTTACATTACAGAAACCTGACATTTTAAAAGGGGTGTGTAGACTTTTAATATCCACTGTATTGACTGAATGAAACAAGCGATTTGTTTTTACCCATTTATTAGGACTGCAGAGTGTCCGAAACGATTGACATCATGATGAAGATTGGGTGGAGGCAGCAGACTCCAATTATCACAAGCTGGACAAGAAAGAGAAAAAGATGTCAAATTACTTCATTACTTTCAAATTCATCAAAAAGGCACCTGAGCCAACTGCACAAGGAAGCAACACACAGAGCAACTGTACTATATAACTTACTAATGACTACGTAGAATGAGGGCCTACTAGATGAGATATTAATCAGGAGAGGACTGGAAACATCTGGCTTGGGACACACAAGCAATGAAATAACCTGTTAATGGTAGGAAAAATCTCCAGTGGGCTCAAGAAATTGCAAGGTGTTGAGTGAGACACCGCTATGAGCAGGCCTGCTGAAAGGCTGGTGTTGTCCTCCTATACATACACATGCAGCGTTTGTTCCTTGCCTTGAGAGGCTGTAATGTGCTTTTATTGATGGATTATTTCTAATCAACCTTTGGATTCTCCAAACATCAGAGTGCGGTCACCCACCTTCCTTTCTGGCATGATTATGAATTTTAAAGAAAGAATTACATTATGAGCTGAAAAAGGGAACCACAGCTCTGTGAAAAGGATATGAGCTCACCTAAATATATAATACTATGCCGTCACCATCAGAAATAATTCTTATTCCACTTCCCTCAACAATGGGCACAACACATTTCTGAGTTTTGCAGTTTTCTTGAAGCAATGACATGTTGATTTGGTCACGTGACATTTTAGAGCTGCAAAGAAAGTCAATGTAGAAAGAAACTGCTCAGCAAAATGCTGTGATCACAGTTCTTAACAGGGAGCAGAGAGCTACTAACACCCAGCAGCTGTCACTGAGGCTACTTTCACACTGCAGCGCCCGGCCATTAGCGCTAAAGCGCCGCTTATTTTTGCCGCGCTTTTCAGACACCAGCAGGGTGCTTTTAACCCCCCGCTAGCGGCCGAAGAAAGGATTAAAAAGGAGCCCGTGTTGCGGCGCTTTGGAAGCGCTGCCCATTCATTTCAATAGCCAGGGCGCTTTGGGAGCAGTGTATACAAAGCTCCCAAATCACCCCAAAGATGCTGCTTGCAGGACTTTTCCTAACGTCCTGCAAGCGCACCCCCCCAGTATGAAAAGTCACACTGAAATGAATGGAAGGTGGTTTTCAGGCGTTATTTAGAGGCTATTTCTAGCGCTAAAACGCCTGAACACCACCTCAGTGCGAAGATAGTCTGACTGCAGTTCCTGCTCTTTCTGAGGTCTGAATGGAAGAGTATTCCCACCGAGGTCTACCAGCCCAACATATACTGTATTATATGTACTGACATGGTGGGAGAAGTCCCCCACATCAGTTCTCCCCTGATATAAACAAAATGGCTCCCTTGCTCTGATGATGTCCAGGTTGTGATGAAATGCGTAGGGTGGAGCTTTGGTTGGTGACATCATCATCACCCACCAGCTGCTTCACTGTATATGCTTGTGATATTCTGAATAGTGTGATATTCTTTTAATAAAGCTAATGTATTTTTAATGGCTACACCAGGGATATGAAATTAGCGGACCTCCAGCTGTTGCAGAACTACAACTCCCATGAGGCATAGCAAGACTGACAGCAACAAGCATGACATTCAGAGGCAGAGGCATGATGGGACTTGTAGTTTTGCAACAGCTGGAGGTCCGCTAATTGCATATCCCTGGGCTACACTATAGAGCCGCACGATTCTGGATAAAATGAGAATCATGATTTTTTTTTTTTTTTGCTTAGAATAAAGATCACGATTCGCGGCGTAACATCATCTTTCACATTATACAAAAAAAAAAAATTGGTGCTGTTTACGGTTTAGTTTTTTTTTTTTAATTGAAGTGTATTTTTTCCCAAAAAAATGCTTTTTAATGACCGCTGCACAAATACAGTGTGGCATAAAATATTGCAAGAGTCCCCATTTTATTCTCTAGGGTCTCTGCTAAAAAAAATATATAGAATATTTGTGGTTCCAAGTAATTTTCTAGCAAAAAAAACTGCAAATAACAATGCAACAAGTGTCAAAAAAGGTTTGGTCTAAGTGGTTAAACTGGCCTCATTTACACACCGAAGTTCATTCCTTTGATCTAAAACAGTGGTCTCTTGCTGGCCTTAATCTGGCCCTTGGGCTACCATTCTTCTCACTGATTTGAGGCACTATTCATAACATTAACACCAACAGTGGGGCACAATTTCCCCAACTGACACCATCGATGCGGCACTATTCCTCCCAATATTATAAATGAGGCACCATTCCTCCCTCTGACACCAAGGATGTGGTACTATTCCTCCCAGTAATACCAATGATGGGGCACTATTCCTCCCCCTACTGACCACAGGCACTATGCAACTGAACATCACACCTGAGGTACGCTTACAATCACTGATGGCGGGCCTGGGAACATTTTCTACCCCCACTGGCTACAATCCGGCCCCCCAAAATTCTGAAGGACAGGAAACTGGCCCTTTGTTTGGAAACCCCTGATCTAAAAGAACCAAGAGATACATTGTTTCTCTTTATCGCTGTTGATAAACATTTGCCAGCTGAGGTTTTTTTTTTTTTTTTTCTTTTGACAGCTCTGAGCAGAGAACGGCTCTGCACTTGTTTAACATGAATCGTGGAAATGGCAGATTAAGATCGCGAGGGGCTTGAATCGAGGTGACAATTTTTTAAACCATTAATCGTGCAGCTCGACTACGCTATGACGTTTACCTCTATCTCTTTCCCATGGTATATGTGGTCTATTTGGATTTCCTATCGATTATACAACTTTTGGCTGGGTTGTTTATGGTGCATGGTGATGCCATGCGATACATATCTTATGCACTATAAGCAGGTTTTTGATACCCCCCGGGATGGTGTGACACATGGATGAGGACATGTTTTTGTGGTATGATTTCGGTTACCTTCACTACACAATAATTTTCTGTGGACTTGACCTTTAGGTGGTAGTAAACAACATACCAAGGAAAAAAAAATAAATAACAGGCCCCGGGCAGTTTAAGTCATAATGTACTAGTATATAATTGACAGACTCGCCTGCTGGCACCGCAGAAGGTGCTTCCATCTTCACCCGGTCGTCTTTCCAGGTACATGGGCTTTGGCTATCTGACCGAGCCGGCAATGACGTCGCCGTTTACGACATGGCTCTGAAGAAATGGCACGGGTGTGCCGTACCATCAGACCGCATGCGCCGATGACGTCACTGGCTGCATCTAAAGTAAATATCTCCTAAACGACGCTTGTTTAGAAAAAAATTTACAGTACCTATAGGAAAGCCTTATTATAGGCTTACCTACAGGTAAAAATCATGCATGGGAGTTTACTCATTAAAGGGATATAACACTTATGTAATATAAGCTATATTGTGGCAGTCTTATTCACAACATATTTTTGTGATCTTGACTTTTGGACTTTAGCTTTTCTTAAAGGAGAAGGCACTTTAGGCAATTTGTGACATTTTGTATATGATTTTTTACATTATACTGATGACAATGTACTTTTAACTGATTTAAAAGGGGAAAGCACGATTATAAATATACCAAATGGATTGCTAACACAGGATCTCAGACTGAACATTTGTCGGTAAACCGGAAGTAGATTGTTAAGAAGTGCGAATGGCCAGCTTAGTGTGGTTACACAAGACTGTTTTAATGGATGGGGAGAGATCTGCCCCACTTTTTGAATTAAACAAAACCTCTACTTTCTCTTACAATCTTCCCCAGAGGTGGCATGTTTGGCGGAAAAATGGAGACAATCAGTAACAGGTCACATACAATTTTCAACACGACAGGAAATCTCCCAATGTGATAATAGGTGCTCCTGACCCTTGGACATGCTCTCTAGGCCTATTCAGCTCAAGAAGGGCTTCAATCAGTTGCATCACTTGATTTTATCAGGCTGCGTGCGGCCACTAAGAAAACAAGCACACTTTGGCTTCTACATTCAATTGCAGTATGATGTATTTGGCACATTTCTCCTCGTTGCTCCGAAAATGACAGACATCTCCCATGTACACATAGGGGGCTCTAAGACAGGTACGTCAAAATAAGCTTAAATCATATGACCAAAAGGGTGCAAATGTCTTTAAATAGCTGCACCTACAAAATCCTTCAAAATATTATATATATATATATAAAAAAGGCAGGGTTTGACATATTTGCTTTGAATCTAGGAGACAGCTAAAAAAAAAAGTTAAGTGCCTTTTTTTTTTTAATAAATGTTAGGGGTGGAACATGTACAGGGGGACCCCTACTTACAAACATCCAACTTACAAACGACTCCTACTTACAAATGGAGGGAGACAACAGGAAGGGAGAGGAAATCCACCCCTAGGAAGGGAAATTCACTTCTGTAAGAGTTAATATGGGGAAAAGGTGTCTTCACTGATGCTTTATCACCGATCCTTGTTTCCCTAATAACCCAAAATTTTCAAAATCCATTTGTCATTGGGACAGAAAGTGAGGTGAAATCTTCTGAAGAGGAGCACAGACAGCAAAACAAATTTTACAGGGGTGATAACCCTTTCCTATGTTATCTAAAAAACTTAATAGATTTTTTTGGCTGGAGCTACACTTAAAAAATGTACCTGTTCCGACTTACAAACAGATTCAACTTAAGAACAAACCTAAAGTCCCTAACTTGTTTGTAACCCGGGGACCCCCTGTAATATGTTCCCGAACGTGAACTTATCCTTTAACCCTTTCACAGCCATTTTTTGCACACATTTAAAAAAATCATTTTAAGCCTGAAGATTTCATAAAACCCCCAAAACATGATATATTTTCTGAAAGCAGACATCCTAGAGAGGCTGATCTAAAGGTCTAGAAAACATAAGATTTCAGTAAAAAAAAACAACACACATTAAAAAATAGTTTTAGGGGGCACAAAAATAAATAACCCAACTTTTTGGTAAAATATAAAAGCCGAGGTTGCACTGAGTAAATAGATACCCAACATGTCAAACCTTAAACATGTCAGTACCCTATATTTTCCATAGTCAACACTTTAAAAGCCCTCTAGAAGTCATCATTTTAGCATTACAATGGAAGTCTGTGCTAGAATTATTGCTCTCATTTCGACGTGCGTGGCAATATGTAATACGTGTATCGCAGTCAACGTTTTCAGGCATAGGCTCCCCATCCCGTGCGTTTACATTTGTACATCCATATATGTGGTGGTGGTGGGAGGGATTTTATGTGCTTGGGTGTAACGGTAAATTTTTTAAATTAAAAACATTGTTTTCTATTTAAATTATTTTTCTTTTTCTCTACAAAGGGGACAAATGTATGTGATGATTTTTTTTTGGGTGACAGGTTCTCTTTAATGAGACATGCAGACCCTGCACGTCTCCCCTGTATGTAATGCAATGGACATCGCATTGCATTACATTCTTATCCAGCCTTGATGGCCTGGGAAACTATCAACTAGAAGGGGAGGGGAGCGGAACGTGTGTCTGCTCTACTCCGTCCCCCTCTACCCAGCGGCACCCACTATGCCGGTCCTGGGACCGCAGATGGGCAAGCGGAGCCCGGGATACATAGCAGAATGAGAAGGGGGGAGCATTCGGGCAGCAGCCCAGGCGCCAGGACAAAATGGCAACCTGGCGTTTGGGGTTTATCGAGCCCTGATATAAGTATTAAAGTTATTTTTTGGGATTACTAAACTGTGGGGAAAAAATAAAAAAAAACACCTTTCTGAACTACAGAGATTCTAGAAAATCTGTGCCAAAAGAAATATGAGTGCAGTAATTGCGCCTTCAAAAAAGTGCTAGCTGCTTGATTATCTTCTGGCTAAATCACTAAAGTTGGTCATACACATTGGGGCCAATTTACTAAAGGCAAATAGACTGTGCACTTTGCAAGTGCAATCTGCACTAGCAATTGTTTCAAAGCTTAGTAACTGAGGTAAAAGCTTCACTTTGTAAAGGAATCACATGCAAGCAAAAAAAAAAAAAATACAACAAAATTTTTGCTTGCACGTGATTGGATGATGGGAGTCAGCAGAGCTTCCCCAATTTACCAAGCTCTGGAGCAAATGCATTTGAAAAGTGCACAATCTATTTGCCCCCTTAGTAAATCAACCCCGTTGTTTTCTCGTCTAACAGATTCATCCATCCGTGTTAAGCACGTCGCTGGCTGTCAAAATGGCCAAACAGTGCCTGCATCTGACTGGATGCAGGCACTGTTAGACTCCGTCAAGTTTTCAGTGGAAGGGTGTTTAGGTGGGAGGGTGCCAAAACAAGGCCATCCACAGTCCCTGCCTTGGAATGAGCAAGAAGACCATTGTCAGAACTTCTGGATCTGCAAACACGTTCCAAGAAAGAAATTCAAAACACTGAAGCCAGCGGATGACCATGGCAGCCAGGAAACTAGAGCTTCAGGAGGAAAAGATTAGCAAGGACAACATCCGCATTTCCTTAGTACAGCTTTCTTTATAATTTGCTGCATGGTATTAAAGAGGTCTGAATGCTTTAACATGTTAAAAGTATTTTTTTTTTTTTTCCCCATCTTCACCGTGCATTAAAGGCTCCTGATGTGTATGTGATTATCTTCACTCTAACAGATAATGAACAGTACGGGGGTTATTTCTTTAAAATAAAAAGAAAATGATCAAACTGACTTCTTTTCTAATCTTCACAACTAAAAATATAGTAATTATGGATTTTAGTCCAGAGTTCTGTTGGCGAAAAACAGCTTTACGCAGAGGAGAAAAGGGAGGGGGGGGGCCGTTTTTAAAGCACTCACTGTTCTGGTTTCATTGCTAACAAGCGCTAGCAACCCAGAACAATAAAACCAGAATTCAGTCTACAGGAAAGCAAGAATTCATTAGAGGAAACCGGTATTTATAGATACAAGATGATTACTTCTTTTAACCCTTTTCTTACAAAGAAAAAACACTTTTGAAGTCAGTCCATCTCCAGAGATGGACTTGTGGAATGGTTCTGACTTTATAACAGCCTGTTGTCTCTGGTGGCTTCAGTAAGTATTAGGGGGTATGGATTAATATAGGGCTGAAACGAATTAATCGACAACTAATCGATTATGAAATTAATCGATTACTATTTTCATAATCGATTAATCAGCCAGTAACATAATGAGGTTTAAAAAAAAAATAAATAAATAAAATGATCCCTTTATAGTACAAAAAGAATAATCACTACTGTAAATATTACTTTCACAGTTCTACAGTAAAAAAATGAACCCCTTACAGTAGTGATTATTTGCTTTTTTTGTACAATAAAGGGACAATTTTAGTTTTTTTTAACCCCCATTATGTTACTAAACGTCTTAGACCTGGTTCACGTCTATGTGTTTTTTGGTGCTTTTTGCAGAAACGCACTAAAGCTCATTTACATGGTTTGGTATGGGACACGTTCACATCTATGCTTTTCTCAGCCGCTGCGTATTTGGAAAAGGGTCAGGGACTTTTTTTTTTTTTTTTTTTTATGCAAAACGGTGCTTTTTTGGTTCAATATACTTCAACGGAGAAGCTGCAGAAAAGCAAGTAATGCTTTTTGCAGCAATTTGTGTTTTTTAATCTGCCCAAAAACAAATTGGCCAAAAAAATGCAAAAATGCAAATCGCCGCAACATCACGTGCGCAAAAATCAAAACAAAAACTAAAAGCACTGCAGAAACCGATCAAAAGCAAAGTGCATAGGTGTGTACCGAGCCTTATTCTGGCCACACGGATCAATTTTCAGAATTTTTTTGAAGGAAGACATTGTTTTTTAAATTAAAAAAATGTGATCTCTGTCTGATGATATTTACCAGAATCAACCTCTAATAGTATATACAGTAGATATCCTCAAAAGGTTTATACAGTAGATATTCTCTAATAGTATATACAGTGTAGCTCTCCTCTAATAGTATATCCAGTATAGCTCTCCTCTAATAGTATATCCAGTGTAGCTCTCCTCTAATAGTATATCCAGTATATCTCCTCTAATAGTATATCCAGTATATCTCTTCTAACAGTATATACAGTATATCTCCTCTAATAGTATATACAGTATATCTCCTGTAATACAGTATATCTCTTCTGTCTTATTCTCGAGTGGATTAGAGATTTTGCTCCCTAGCCATATAGTTGGTTATTTATATTTACCACTGCATAGAGATATTTTATAAATTGCCTTTTTTTAAAACTTTACATATTAACTAAATTCACCACACTTTTTTTTTAAGGTTATTAACCAATTAATCGAAACAACCAGCCAATTAATCGATTATGAAAATGTATTTTATTGGGATTTTATGTGATACACAAACACAAAGTGGCACGTAATTGTGAAGTGGAAGGAAAATAATAAATGGTTTTCTAAATGTTTTACAAATAAATATGTGAAAAGTGTGAGGTGCATTTGTATTCAGCCCCTGAATCAATACTTTGTAGAACCACCTTTCTCTGCAATTACAGTTGCAAGTCTTTTTGGGGATGTCTCTACCAGCTTTGCACATCTAGAGAGTGACATTTTTGCCCATTCTTCTTTGTAAAATAGCTCAAGCTCTGTCAGACTGGATGGAGAGTGTCTGTGAACAGCAATTTTCAAGTCTTGCCACAGATTCTCAATTGGATTTAGGTCTGGACTTTGACTGGGCCATTCTAATACATGAACATGCTTTGATCTAAACCATTCCATTGTAGATCTGGCTGTATGTTTAGGGTCGTTGTCCTGCTTGAAGGTGAAACCTCTTCCCCAGTCTCAAGTCTTTTGCAGACTCTAACAGGTTTCCTTCTAAGATTTCCCTGTATTTGGCTTCATCCATCTTCCCATCAACTCTAATCAGCTTCCCTGTCCCTGCATCCCCACATGATGCTGCCACCACCATGTTTAACAGTGCTTCTCTGATTAATGTTCTCCTTGCCCGGCCTGTCAGTTTAGGTGGACGGCCATGTCTTGGTAGGTTTTTAGTTGTGCCATACTCTTTCTATTTTCTGATGATGGATTGAACAGTGCCTGTGAGATGTTCAAAGCTTGGGATATTTTCTTATAACCTAACCCTGCTTTAGACTTCTCCACAACTTTATCCCTGATGTGTCTGGTGTGTTCCTTGGCCTTTATGATGCAGTTTGCTCACTAAGGTTCTCTAACAAACCTCGGAGAGCATCACAGAACAGCTGTATTTATACTGGTGACTTCTGAAGGCAATTGGTTCTACTAGATTTTAGTTAGGGGTACCAGAGTAAAGGGGGCTGAATGCAAATGCACACCACACTTTTCAGATTTTTTTTTTTTGTAAAAAATTTTGAAAACCATTCATGATTTTCCTTCCACTTCACAATTATGTTCCACTTCATGTTGGTCAATCACACAAAATCCCTATAAAATACATTTACGTTTTTGGCTATAACACGATATAATGTGTAAAATTTCAAGGCACTGTAGTAATGGATAAATTGAGGGTAGGTGTACTACCCTGGGGTGCGATGTTGCGGACCCTGCAGCTTACACATGCATGTATTTGCAAATGTGTACAAACTAAACCCCTGTTTTTAACACAAACTAATAGAAAGGAAAATTTGGTTTGTTGCAGGCTGGCTGGTAAGTTGAGCTGGGAATTTTTCATGGTTTATTATGACATGCATCGCCCTTCCATGTGCTCCATGCAGTTAAGGCCAGTTATAGGTTGGGGCAGTTGCCATTTGTTTGTACTAAGGGACGCCTACTTACCTTCAAAGTGATGTGTCTCGTGCTGCTGTGTCCTGGTTTAGCAGAAATCTTCCTCCTCTAATGCTGCCGCCCCCGCACCCAACCCTGCAATCTTTTGGTACAGTGAGGCTTAATAGAACTAAGGTAGCTTAGACAGGCACTCATCAAGAGTGCCCAACTGCACCCACCATTCTCGCCCAGCTCCTCCCTTCATAGAAGATGTACTAGAACTACTATATATTAAAACAGGATCTATGAATGGAGAACAGGCTGATGATTGAAAGGACCTCCATTCATAGAAACGTATTTCATTATTGCTGCTGCTTCTATTATCACCCTGTCCATTGAGAGCACCTGTATTGGCCACAAAAGGTATTTATTGGACATAGGGGGGTTTGCAGGGTCAGGGAGAGCTTGGACCTACAGTCAGGAAAGCTGAGCATACCATTCTACCATCCGAGAGATAGAGCATACTATCATGGAGAGGCATAGGGCCTGTAACTAGACATATAGTGAGGGAAAAAAGTATTTGATCCCCTGTTGGTTTTGTACGTCGCACACTGACAAAGAAATGATCCGTCTATAAATTTAATGGTAGGTTTATTTTAACAGTGAGACACAGAACAAAAATATCCAGAAAAAAAGCCTTTCAAAAAAGTTATAAATTGACTTGCATTTTAATGAATGAAATAAGTATTTGATTCCTTCGCAAAAGTACTTGGTGGAAAAACCCTTGTTGGCAATCACAGAGGTCAGACGTTTCTTGTAGTTGGCCACCATCTTTGCACACATCTCAGGAGGGATTTTGTCCCACTCCTCTTTGCAGATCCTCTCCAAGTCATTGTTTAAAGGTATCGGGGCTGACGTTTGGTAACTCAAACCTTCGAAAAGCTAAATTTTGGTCTCATCTGACTACAACACTCTCACCTAGTACTCCTCTGAATCATTCAGATGTTCATTAGCAAACTTCAGACAGGCCTGTACATGTGCTTTCTTGAGCAGGGGGACCTTGCGGGCGCTGCAGGATTTCAGTACTTCACGGCGTAGTGTGTTACCAATTGTTTTCTTGGTGACTATGGTCCCAGCTGCCTTGAGATCATTGACAAGATTCTCCCGTGTAGTTCTGGGCCGATTCCTCACCGTTCTCATGATCATTGAAACTCCACGAGGTGAGATCTTGCATGGAGCTCCAGACCGAGGGACATTGACAGTTATTTTGTGTTTCTTGCATTCGCGAATAATCGCACCAACTGTTGTCACCCTCTCACCAAGCTGCTTCGCGATGGTATTGTAGCCCTTTTTGGGTAGGTCTACAATCTAGTCCCTGACATCCTTGTACAGCTCTTTGGTCTTGGCCATGGTGGAGAGATTGGAATCTGATTGCTTCTGTGAACAGGTGTCTTTTATACAGGTAACAAGTACATATTAAGAGCACTAATCTCAGCTCATTACCTGTATAGAAGACACCTGGGAGGGAGCCAGAAATCTTGCTGATTGATAGGGGATCAAATACTTATTTCACTCATTAAAATGCAAATCAATTTATAACTTTTTTGAAATGCGTTTTTCTGGATTTTTTTGTTATTCTATCACTCACTGTTAAAATAAACCTACCAATAAAATTATAGACTGATCATTTATTTGTCAGTGGGCAAATGTACAAAATCAGCAGAGGATCAAATACTTTTTCCCCCTCACTGTATGGGGACTATATCCATTAGACAATTATCAGGGAACCAATATAAAATGGCTTTTTTTCAGAATAGAAATCTCACCTATGTCATAGGCCATAAAGTCAGCAGAAAAACACTTCGCCCCCTGGCTCATTGATGTGTCGTTGTGGGTGTTCCCGCCAAACACCAGCATTGTGCCGCTAATGATCACTGCGGTGTGCAGGTAGCGGAAATGTTTGCTGTCCTTTAGGATTACCCTAGACACAAGAGAGAATGACAATAAATGTTAAGGCCTAAATGGCATAAGCATGACCCGCTGCAAAGTAAGCACCTAAATGACCCTGTTAAAGCAGTAGTAAACGTTGAGGGAGGGAGAAAAAAAAAATACTAGCATACTAGCACATTATGAAAGACTTACCTTTAAAACGAAGCGCTTCAGTGGCTCGTTGTCACCGCTGCAGAGGGCTTCCGTCTTGCTTCCAGGTTCGCGGGCTGCGCCACAGAGCTCTGAAGGAACGGCATGGGTATGCCATTCCTTCTGAGCAAATGCGCTAGTGACATCACCAGCTGCTACTCACTAGAACATCTCCTAAACAGTGCACATGTAGGAGATATTCATTTAAACTACAGGCAAGCTTTACTTTAAGCTTACCTGTTGGTAAAAATAAAAAAAAAAGGAGCGTTTACTACCACCTTAACGTTGTCTGCAAATGTGAAAACTGGTTTCCGCAGGCCTTCATTCATTTAATTCTTCCACCCACTGAAAGCAAAATGCCAAAAACGTATTCCTGAAAACAGATGGTGCTTCCCAAACGCTCCAATATTTAAATCAGGGCTGCCCCTTTCACACGGACGGACTGTTCAGGTCCGCCTGTCAGTTTTTTAGGCGGACCTGAACAGACGCTCCATGCAGGTCAATGGAGCGACGGATGTCAGCGGTGACCATGTCCGCTGACATCCGATCCGCTAAAATCGGACGTATGGCGATACTTTCCCATCCGTCCTGGCAGATCGGATGAGATCTCATGAAAACGGACATGCTGTCAGTTTTCGTCCGATCCCTCCATAGGAGTCAGCGGCGCTCTGACAGGCCCCTCCTCGCTCAGTGAGCAGAGAGGGACCTGTCCTCCGCCGGCTCAGCAGAGATCAACGGAGAGATCTCCTGCTGAGCTGGCGGACCTGAGCGGATCCGCCTCGTGTGAATGAGGCCTTATACCTAGTATTAATAAAATCGGAGTGGATAGTAACAATACCCAGTGCACAATACTACAATTGCATATCTTAAAAATGTACTGTTGAAAAGTAATAATATTAATAATAATAATCACAAAAAAAACCCAACAAACAACAATAATAATAATCCTAATAATACACATGCATAAAAAAAAAAATTTCAAATATATATGTGTATTTTGTATAATATACACACAATCCTGGGCAGCACAGTGGTGTAGTGGTTAGCACCCTCACCCAGCAGCAAACGAGGGTCGTGGCTGAGGTTCTTTTTTTTTATTTTTATTATTATTACTTTTCAACAGTACAGTTTTAAGATATGCAATTGTTGATAAAGTATTGTGCACTGGGTATTATTACTATCCACTTGGGTGGGTGGGGCCGTATGGATGACAGGGGTTGCTAGCTCCTCCCCCTCCCACACTTATACTTCCGGGTCATTTTCCCTATTTAATCTTCACACTCAGCCGACTAATCAGATAACCCTAAGAAGGGGCGTGTCCCCAAAACATGTAGTGTCGGCGACGTGCGACTCTCTTTGCTCCTTTGGCATCGACAGTTCCTAATTGGCCCCAGCAGCAGGGTTTGTCAATACTCTTCAGATTCCCTTGGCTGATTTCCACCAGGCTGCGACATCACTTCCGGGCTTCATACAGTGCGAGCGGCCGCTGTATACTGGCCCCAACAGTTCCTGTGCCTGCAGTTTGGTTCCCCCTTCATCGTACCCCTGGCCTTACGGTCCTGGACGGGCCCCCCCCCCCCCCCCACCAGCGGTGCTCCTGTACTCTTTGGGTTTCCCTAAGCCCCTGTGTCATCCATGCAGCTCCAGCCTCCAAGTACTGCCAGTTTTTTAATCCAAGTCTCTGCATGACCATCAATTGACTGCTGTACGCCTTGGTGAACATTTTTTTTTTAAAACAATAATAAAAAGTTTTTACTTTGCCTGTGAGGGTCCTATTTATGTCGGCTGATCAGCGCTGTTCACCCCTTTGATTATAACATCAATTTTATTTGGGTACAACATCGCACGACCGCGCAATTGTCAGTTAAAGTAACGCAGTGCCGTATTGCAAAAAACAGCCTGGTCAGGAAGTGGGTAAATCCTTCTGGGGATGAAGTGGTTAATTCAACAGTATCTTCTCAAAATGGCATGACCCTTTTTTTCCTTCACATATAGCCAAACAACCACTGGAAAAATGTATTTTCCAAAAAATCAAGACTCACAGGCCATAGCTATAAGGGTATACACCTACCACATACTGGTGTCCACATCGTACTTGTACAGGTCATCAGCCAGTCGGTATTTATTGGCAGTAAAGGCTTTATAGCCCCCATGGATGTAGATGGATCTGGTGGCTTCATCATAAACACTGCTGTGACCGTATCCTCCTTGGACTAGAGCACCCCGAGTCACCACTATTTCCCAGGTGTTCGTGGCTGAGGGAAAGAGACAGAGGGGTTACCACATTGCATCCTGGCAGCTTAAAGGGAAAAAAGAAATGATACATATACACACATACATATATATATACACATATATATATTTATATTATTATTATTATTCATGATTTATAGAGTGCCAACAGTTTACACAGCGCTTTAAAATGTAGAGGGGGGACAACACAATTACAGTACAGCTCAATACAAAAAGGTGCAGGAGGGCCCTGCTCGTGGAGCTTACATTCTAAAGGGAGGGGGTGGTGGTACAAAAGGTAATAGCTGCAGAGAATGATTTGATGAGGGTACATACATATATATATATATATACACATACATATATATACACATACATACACACACACATACGTTTTACCCGACTCCTTTTATTTTTCAATCAAAGTACGACAGGCAGGAGCGTGCCGACAGGGCCAGCCACTGAGCGACTTTCAGCTGGTTCATAAGGAACCAGGCAAACTTTGCTTCATGTATGACCAGCTTTAATTTTTATGCACTGTGTGTTAATATAAATATGTATGGGTGCTGCCATATCTGCCAATTATGATAGACAGGCAGACTCTGCTGCTTGCTTTTTAGTGCTGCATATTGTCTGCGTGTCATGGATTTCCTTGGTTCAAGTCTGCTCAGGCCAAACGAAACCACTCCATAATCAACTGGCATTTTATCTCAGCAGCTAATATAAACAAACGGTGAATGCTCCCCCTAATAAAACACACAGCCACCAGAGTTAGGGCTCATGCAAACTGCAGCTCAAAGAAGCTTAAAGGGGTTGTAAAGGTTCGTGTTTTTTCACCTTAATGCATCCTATGCATTAAGGTAAAAAAACACCTGTCAGTGACCGGCCCCCCAGCCTCCCAGCCCCCCGCCCGTTTTACTTACCTGAACTCTCGAACTTATCCCACAGGGAGGCGCACTCTCGCTGCCCGGGGTTCTCGGATCTTGATTCGATAGATTGAACAGCACAGCCATTGGCTCCCACTGCTGTCAATCAAATCCAATGACGCGGCTGTGGGGAGGAGCCGCCGAGGGACCCCAGAAGATGAGGATTGGGGCCACTCTGGGAAAAACGAGCTGCACAGTGGAGGTAAGTATGACATGTTTGTTATTTATTTTTTATTTTTTTTAAATCCCGAACCTTTAAAGAAGCGGCTCCTACAGGCTTTTGAGCTTTTTTTTTTTTGAGCTCTTATTTTTTTTCTGCCTGGAAACTCCCCTCTATGTTAGCCAATGTGTTGCCATGCACACTATGGCTTTTTCAGGCATATGTTCTTACAGGCAGAAAAAAGCCACCACCAAACTAACGTTTTTGTATAAATAAAAGTGTGGCACTAAAGTATATAAAAATACACTGTAAATGATCAAAATATAAATCCATTTTTGACAGGAGCTTTGGAGCAGAAAAGATGCCCGAGTGCTCAAAAAATGCGCAAAAGAGCAAGAAAAAGCTCAAAGAAGCTCGAAAACACATAAAAGAAAGGCAAAAAAAAATTAGCTGAGGGGAGGGTTCGTGAAAAAAAAAAAATGCTTATGCTCAAAAAAGCTCAAAGGAGCTCAATAAAAACGTGCAAATGTTACCAAAAAAGTACAAGCTTCTTCAAGCAGAAACAAAAGCTCATATTCCTGTAAAAGTAGCTTTTTTTTTTTTTTTTTTTTTGAGCTGCGGTGTGCATGAGCCCCTTAGGATCTACAAATCTGAAAAGTGAAAACATTGGACTCATGTAATGACCTATGCATGAATCTAGAAAATTTAGTACTAAACAAAATTTCTGAAAACAATATATCTTTGCCAATCCCTCTAAAGAAAACAAAGAGTGCATTTGCTGCACTTTTTTACTCAGCATAAAAGCGTTCTATAATAAGTTAAATAAGCTATAATGAGTTTTACAAGCAGGTGCAATTTAAGTACTACATAAAAAAGTGTTACTAAACACACAACAGTAAAATCAGTCTATATATGCAGTAAGGCATGCTTGTTTTATTCACTGTGGAACCTAAGGGGTTAATCTTCACACATTGTGTAAAAGGGCTGTTTGATTTTGCCGCCTCCGATCCTCCCCTTCTTCCACTCTCCCCAATATATATCCTGATAATACAGAGCCAGCTGCACATGCTCAATTTGGTGTGTATTGCTACAGTGTGTTTTTGTGAGGGTGTGCATGTGATCAGTACAGGGCCAATCAGCCCTGTCCAGACGGAGGGTCAGGGGTCTTGCACCCTGACAGGACCGTCAGTGCAGAATGAAAACTCCTCCTACAAGCTTTAAAGTGACACTCACAGAAGTCACAAGACTGCTGTATACTGCTGATGAGAAAAAGTGTTTAGCAGTTTATATTACTAAAATAATAATTGCATTTCCATGTTCTGTGTACTGTGGGAGACCAGATATAGTGAATGCAGGCTCCTGGGTTTAGTAACACTAAGTTTTGGGTACACATTAAAATTGCTCACATTATGAATTCCTTGATAACAAACAATGAAACTGTTTAAAACTGGACTCTAGACATTTTTTTTCAGCTTCAACCAAAGTAATTACAGTGGAACCTTGGTTAACGAGTAACGCGGTTAACAAGCGTTTTGAAAGATGAGCAACTTTTTTTTTTCTAAATCCTGACTCAGTTTGCGAGTGTTCTCTCGCAAAACAAGCAGAAATCAAGCTAATGCAATGTGCAGTACCGCATTTGGCCAGAGGTGCGGGGGCGCTGGTGACACTCGGAACGGTTCGGAGCCGTTCGTAAATACTTGGAATCAATCGGAAACACTCCGCTCCCCGAGGCTTTCCAAGTTCAGCCGAGCTGTCCCTGAGTATTTCCGAGACTCTCTGCCACCCCCCACCTCTGGCCACATGTGGTATTGCATGCAAGTCAATGCGAAACGAATTATCTTTGTTTCCACTGATTTCTATGGGGAAACTCGCTTTGATATGCGAGTGCTTTGGATTACAAGCATTCTCCTGTAACAGATTATGCTCGCAATCCAGGGTTCCACTGTATGCATATTCCATACCTGGTCAATATCTGTGGAAGGGGAGAATAACTGAAGTAGCATCTGCTTCTACAGTGATCCTTGCTGTGTTCTGGATCCTGTGCCAAGAAGCTGCCCTGCTTCATAGTAACCACAGGGGATTGCTCAATTGGCACGGGGGCTATTCAGGGAGAGCCTTGCATTTTTCTCAGTGAATATCAGTGAATACAAGGCATTCTCTGATCAAATGAATTGGAGACCGAGACTGAGCTTCTAAACTTACATTTTTGAAAGCTTAAATGGGTTGTAAAGGTTCAGGGTTTTTAAAAAACAAACATGTTATAATTACCTCCGCTGTGGAGTTGGTTTTGCACAGAGTGGCCCGATCCTTCTTTTCTGGGGTCCCTCAGCAGCGCTCCTGTGTCCTCTTCTCCTCGAGTGCCCTGGAGAGGCGCTCTCCTTCGTGGACACCCGTGCGGGCGCGCTCCTGTGTCCTGCTTTTGCGTCTATTGACACAAAAAGCAGGACTTGGCCCCGCCTCCCTGTGTCATTGGATTTGATTGACAGCAGCGGGAGCCAATGGCTGCGCTGCCATCAATCTATCCAATCAGGAAACGAGACACAGGCCGGAGCTGGTGTGCTCGTTCCCATCGTGGGAAACACAGGGCTCAGGTAAGAATAAGGGGGGCTGCTGAGTGACAGAAGGACTTTCACCTTGAGGCATGGGTTAACTGCTTGTTTTTGTTAAGGGAAGAGGAGAGCAGAGATATATTTACCTGATCCTTACAAGACCGGTCCCGGCACCCCTGCGCTACAGTGGTAGTGATAATGGATTGTTCCTGACATCATCCCCCCCAGACCAGGCTCCATAGACCAGGAACAGTCCACTTCTGGACCATGGGGGGCAGCGCAGTTTTTCCAGAAAAGCCCAGAAACAATAGTGTGCATTTTGTGTTTTTTATCCCACCTAAAACCCAGGGCCGGTGCCAGGATTTGTGTGTACATAGGCGAAGGTGTATTTTGGTGCTTTCCAAAAAATTTGAATTCATAAACTTATGAGGTCATGTGTGCTTGTCATCTGCCGTATATATTTGCAGCCACTTCACTCAAAAAAGCAACAATGAATGCAGGTATGATGGCTGTCTCCTAAAAGCTGCCTTTTGCCACATTTTGTCCAGTCCAGTACCAGCCACAGGAGACGCCGTATATGCCAAGAATAAAGCACACTATAGGGCATTACCAGGACAAACTGTGCTGCTTTATTAAAAATATGTGCTCACAGCAAACTTGACTCAGATAAAGAGATAAAGTGTCGACTAGGCTCGGTAATGTACTATAGCGTTTATTCTTTGTACATACGTGGTTTCCTCTGGCTGGTACGGGACTGGGTGGAGTGGTGAAAGGCCACTTTTGGGAGAAAGCCATCATACAGGCATTGTTGCTTTTTGAGTGAAGTGGCTGTAAATAATAAGGCAGATGACAAGCACACATGACCTCATAATTTAAAGGAGGACAATTTTTTTGGTAAGCAGATGGTATGTGTGTGCTCTGTCTTGGTGACGGTACACTGAAGTCGATGCAAACAACTTGCAGTGGATCTCCACAAGTTTATCACGACACAATTTTATTGGACTTTTTGTATAAAATGTATACTCATAACACTAGCACTTTGGATGTGCATATATTAGTTATTCTCTATATCACATTGCACTTTTACATGAGCAGTCCAACTGGATCCGCCTGTCTGTTTTTCAGGTGGACCTTCCAGTCTCTTGGAGCAGCAGCTGTAATCTCCAATCCAATCTGGTCCACTAAAAAGAAATGGAAGGGGATCTGTTGTTCCCTTCCGTCTGGGCGGATCGGGTGTAAACGGACAGCAAAGTCTGACATCTGACCACCCATAGAACAGAGCAGGCTCCATCCCACCCTGCTTACAGATCCCCCACTGAGCAAAGCAGAGACCCCCCCCTGTGTATTCTGTTCTGTCCCCATCTCCTATGCTCTGTGTGTAGCTTCTTTAACTGCCCCCCCCATGTCCCCTTCTCTCTTTTCCCCTTGCTCTACCTCTCCTTCTCTGTCCTCTGTTCCCCATACAGAGGGCCCCCATGTGCATGCAGCGGGCTGTATAATAAGCAGCACAGTCATACATAATAAAAAAAAAAAAAAAAAAAGCATTTAATCCATGTCCTCCTACCTTCCACAGAGTATCTTCAGCTCTGCCATTCCAGTTCCTGTGTATGCTGACCCCACCCCCTGCTCACACTTGGCTCCTCCCCCTGGTCTCCAGGGCTCCCTCTTATCTTAATCACCTCCAGTTCAGGGGGGATTGTGTCTGTGCTGCACTGGAGGTGGGAGTTCATTGGCTGGGGATTGATCATAGGGCGGGGGCTGGAGGGAGAGAAACAACCATCATCTCCTGCAACTGACTGTGCAGGAGGAGCAGAGGGGGAGGGGCCGGGAGAGCAGATGTGCACAGGAAGCCCTGAAGTCACAGTGCCTGGGGCTGTGCTGCCTGTCACAGTGCTCAGCTATGCAGAGCGAGGAAAACGTGCGAGCGAGGGCGAAGCAAGCATAAGCCCTTCTTGAAAGAACCCCCAGTGGCTTTAGCGCCCCTCTCCTGGTGCCCTCAGGCGGCCGCCTGGGCTGCCTTATGCTGACACCGGCCCTGCCTAAAACACACCAACCCTGATACTAATTAAAAAAAAAAAAAAAAAACATCCAAAAAAATACTGACCCTGACACTGACCTAGATCAAACCTTGATCTAGTTTTTTTAGTTTTTTTTTTTCATACATTTTTTTTTCTCTGCAAGAAAAGAGAGAGATACGATGTATCTTTCTCCTCCAATCACAGAGAGAAAACATGGGGGGTGGGCTTCACAGTGACTGATCGCTCTTGCAGCCAATCAGAGGCCATAACAGCAATCAGGTAACCTGGAATCAGGTGTTTCGTGTCCCGATTGTTAGCACAAAGGGAGACAACCAAATATGCCGCCCCACGGAAAAAAGCCCAGTGTAGTGGGGCCGCATATTTTTGTGAGGTCAGCATCAAGGGGCTAAACAAAAGATGTGCAAAGTCTTAGTTTTATTTTTTTTTTCTTTAGAAAGCAGCTACAACCCGAGTAGAAAAGCCTTCCCCCCTGCCGTGAAGTCACAGTGATCTCTCTGCAAAAGTCTGATACGCCTCCTTCAGAGTCACACCCATAGCTAACCAATAGCACCACTGGAGAAGAGACGTTTGAGAGGGGATATGATTTCAATTTAAAAATACTGTACTGGTGACCCCACAATAGAGATAAAACTTTTTCGCGTACGGGAGTTTAACAAGACACGTGGCCACTCATTAAAATTAAAAGAAAAGAGGTTTAACCTTAAACTGCGTAGAAGGTTCTTTACGGTAAGAGCAACAAGGATGTGGAATACTCTTCCACAGGAGGTGGTCTCAGCAGGGCGCATCGATAGTTTAAAAAAACGATTAGATAAGCACCTGAACGACCACAACATACTGGGATATACAATGTAATATACACAATGTAATACTGACATATAATCACACACATAGGTTGGACTTGATGGACTTGTGTCTTTTTTCAACCTCCCCTACTATGTAACTATATAACAGATATTCTCCTAAGAAAGCCAAAACCTTACACTTTTACTTTCTTAAATATTCAGGTTTGAGGTTTATTAACAATTTGAATTGACCGAGAGCACGGTAGTTGATCAATAATGAAATGAATCCTCAAAAAATACAACTCGCCTAATAACTGTGCACACCAGTGTAATTACAGTCCGTGCTGCCCCAGCTCTTCCATCTCTCTGCTCACCTCCCTACATAACCTTTTACATAGCTACTGGGTAGGCAAAAAGAGGAATACAACAGTGTCACTTGAATGAGAGTTCTAAAGAATGATCTGGGGACAGGGTTTCTTCAACACTAAAGATGGCCCTAGATTGCTAATCACACTAGTTTAATACTTGTAGCTTAAATATTGATATGCGCACGGTTTTACACAAAAAAAAGGGCCATTTTCTGTACTTTTTTGAAGTGTCAGTAAAAAATGTGGCCGACAGTAAATTTCATTGGCAACACTGCCCTTCGCTCATGAACAAAAGTCTGTCACCACCTACCAAAACTGTATTGCTGAACGCTGCTGATGTAGCCATACATGGGACAGTGACCGAAGAACACCAGCATGACAAGACCACCATCAGTTACATTTACTATGTGAGAGGAATGGCCGACCACAGCGTACTGTTCCTTGATGTTCGGAAGAATCTGAACCCACGACTCATTATGCACATGAAACACCCACAGCTGGTTGGTGACGTTCCCCGTGGCATCTATTTTACCACCATACATGTACAACTTGTCCTACAAAGAAAAGAAAAAAAGGTTTGGTTGGTGGGATAATGTATGACCTGTGAAAATATTTAGTGCTATATGACTTTATAAGTAACCAAAGTGGTTAAATGACGCCTTACACACACTGTGCTACACAACCATCCAACCTTGAAATATCATGCAGATTCTATTTCTATCCATTAAACCAAATACATGCTATATTACATCGTGTTCATACTCACTCAAGCACTAGAGTATTTGTTTTCTGCAGACTGCAACAATCCTGGTTGATCCTGCAGTTCACTGCCCTCCCTCCTACTCTGTGTTACCGCTGCAGCCTGAGATTGTATAGACAAGCTGCTGACATCTACTGAGCATGCTCCAGTTTCAGTTCCCTTCTAAGCTGTTTCTTTTTCGTATTTGTGCAGTCCAGAGTAACACATGTGGTCATGTACACAGCGGTAAATGACACTCCCCTATCCATCCTCATACTTCTAAACACTATGGAGGCAGAGAAAGAAAGATATCACCGCTCCAGGAAGGTCAATCAGGAATAGACATCTCCTCCATGCTGGAAGTAACAGGTGCCGGCAATGCTTATAATGAAGTAGAGAGAAAAAGTCCTGGACACCCGCACTCAAAATAATGAATTATCTTTATTGCATGATGATCATAAAAGATACATGCCACAGCAGAAAATTGTAGGAAATCTGACGCGTTTCACACTGTAGTCAGTGCTTAATCATAGCTAGATTACCTATGATTAAGCACTGACTACAGTGTGAAACGTGTCAGTTTCCTGCAATTTTCTGCTGTGGCATGTATTTTTTATGATCGTCATTCAATAAAGGCAATTCATTATTTTGAGTGCGGCTGTCCAGGACTTTTTCTCTCTACTTCACTAAGGAGGCAGGATAGAAGATGGTCGATTAATGAAGGCTTCACCTCTGCCAGTCCCAGCACATACACACCACAGACACAGGCTGGAGGGGCATCACACATCCTATATTTGGCAGAACATCTTCCAGATCTCTTTACAGTGTGAACCAAGTGAAAGCTATTGTCAGTCAACCTAAACTCCGCCTATATCATGTTGCTGCAAAAAATATGTAGAACAAAACTTTATTGCTATTAGTTATTTTAAATTATCTATTCTGAAAGGCTTTATGTCATGTGACTGGCACAGCACCAATCACTGCTATGCAGGCACAGATTCATACATCAGCAGAGTACAAGAACCTCCTCCCTCAGAACTTTCCCCAAGGACAGGAAAGACCTGAGAAATGTCACGTGGCCACTGAACAGCAATGTTTAAACAAAGTACTGAAGATTTTTTTATATCAAAGTGTTACTAAACCCGCAACAGTAAAATCAGACTGTATATGCAGTAAATTATACTCGTTATGCTCACTGTGGGACCTAAGGGGTTAATCCTCTGCATTGTGTAAAAAAAGCTGTTTGATCCCGTCTCCGCCCCTTCTTCCACAGTCCCCAATCCATCTCCTGATAGTACAGAGCCTTGGGGGCACTCTGCACATGCTCAGTTTGTGGTGTATTGCTAGAGTTGTTTTTTTTTTCCTTTGGATGGTGCATGTGATCAGCACAGGGCCAATCAGCACTGTGCAGACAGAGGGTCAGGGGTCCTGCAGCCTCATAGGAGAGTCAGAGCAGAATGAAAACTCCTACTACACACTTTAACCAAACACTAATAGAAGTCACAAGACTGCTATATACTGCTGATGAGAAAACGTATTTAGCAGTTTATTTCCTAAAATAATTGCATTTCTGTGTTCTGTGTGCTGTGGGGAGACCAGATATAGTGAATGCAGAGTCCTGGGTTTAGTAACACTAAGTTAAATACAGTGGTATGATCTTTTATACATAACTAGGTTTAGAGAAGCCTGAGACTGTACCTTATATACTGCAAGGGAATGCCCATATCTCACAGTAATGGAGTTGACGGAGTTGTTCAGAGGAAGCCAGTCATGAGAGACGAGATCATACCTGTACAAAACACAAACCAGTTACTGCCGAACCACAGAGTCACACAGCAGACGGCCTATAGCATATAAGACATTGTATCTGTACATAACCATCATTAGAAGCCTAGGTGGAAACATTTCTTGGATTTTTCAAGTATTACCGTAAAGCTGAACTCCAGGTTTACGTTTACTTTAGTTTGTTTGGGCCAAGCTGGCCCAAATGAAGGACTTCCTTTACTATTTGATGCAGCAGCTGTCAGCACTCTTATAACTATATGTAGATCGAGCTACATACAGTATACAGGGCTGTGTTCCGTCGGTGGTACGAGGACTTCCCGTCTGCTGCTGCTGGAACAAAATGGAGTCAGCTGGGTACTTCTTAGCCATTCACAGGAAGCCCTTCCCTTTTATGACTGAATGCATGGCTTCCTCTGACTGACCAAGATAAGGAAGAGGCGGATGACATCACAATCTCCTCCTCAGCCTTGTATTCATTCATAAAAATCCTGTCTGCCCAAGTCAGACTGAGTGCCTCTCAGCCATTCACAGGAAGATTTGCATTTTTAATAAAGTGATTATAAAGCCTAAAGGTCTTTTTACCTTAATGCATACTCTGCGATAAAGTAGAACTATAACCAAACTTTTTTTTTTTCATTTTGGATAGTGTAAGGGAGGGTTATAACGCCTGTCAGATTTTTTTTTTTTTTTCACCATCTGTGCCCCACTGCAGAGATTTCCCTTCACTTCCTGTCCCATGGCCATATGGGAAGTGAGAGGAAATCCCTGCAAATTAAGGGAATTCCTTGGGCCCCACCCCAGATCACCAGAACTAGTGTCCCCATTGGAAGATTTCTCATCTATTACTTTTCTGGGGACAACCTAAAATTTGAGATTTTCTTTTTCTTTCACTGATCATGGTAAACAGGATAAATAGAGAGGGTGAATCTCCCTAATGGGGGCACAAGATGGCAATAAAAAAACTGGCAAGTGTTATATTCCTTCTCTATCCAAAACTAACAAAAAAAAGGTTTTGCTCTTAGTTATACTTTAAGGTTAAAAAAAGAAAAGAGAAAAAAAAAAAAAAAAAAACACACACAACTTTCATTTTCAACCAACCTCCCTCCAAATACTTGCATGAACCCGATTTCGATCCAGCACCATGCCCTCTCCACCCACACCTGACTTGGAGGCATGTTAATCAAATCCAGTGAGGAGGGATCAGGGGGCGGGGCTGATCCACGCTGTTTGTGTCAATAGTTGCACACAGCGTGGCTCGGAATCAAGCCTGCATGTGTGCAACTCCAGAAAGCGCTGACGGGGGACCCCAAAGGAGGATTGGGAATGCTCTGTGCAAAGCCATTGCACAGAGCAGGTAAGTATAACATGCTGGTTATTAAAAAAAAAAAACACAAGCCTTTACTACCACTTTAATGAATACAAGGATTCCTCTGGTTGGCCGAGGTGGAGATTGTGATGTCATCCTCCCACCTTGGTCAATCAGAGGAAACCTTGCATTCATTCCTAGAAAAAAAAGAAAAGAAAGGCTTACTGTGAATGGCTGAGAAGCACTCAGCCCAACTTAATTTTGTTCCAGCAGTAGATGAGAATTCCCCATATCCCTGTCAGAACGCAGTGCTGTATACTGTATGAAGCTTATGCTACATACAGTGTATACAGCACTAAGCACCACCATCAATCAGTAAAAAGTTTGTTCGGGTCAGTTTGTAAAGTGAAAGTAAACCTGGAGTTCAGCTTTAAAGTGATACTAAAGTCTCATTTTTTTTTTTGCTTTAAAAATAACAAACATATTATACTTACCTGCTCTGTGCAGTGGTTTTTCACAGAGCAGCACCAATCCTCCTCTTCTCGGGTCCCTCTGTGGCGCTCCTGGCCCCTCCTTCCTGTCCAGTGCCCCCACAGCAACCGCTGCTTTGTTAGTCCATGCAGACACGGAGCCGCGATTCAGCCCCACCCCCCCCTCTCTCCTCATTGGCTAACTGACTGACAGCCGCGGAAGCCAATGGCGCCAATGCTGTGTCTCAGCCAATCAGGAGGGAGAGTCCCAGATGGCCGAGGCCCTCGCAAACGTCGCTGGATCGAGATGGGGCTCAGGTAAGTATTAGGGGGGGCTGCTGCACACTGAAGGTTTTTTTTTTTTATCTTGATGCATAGAATGTATTATAAAGTCCCATGCATATATTGTACCTATAGCTAAACCTATAATACGGCTTACCTATAGATACTGTAAACATCTCCTAAACGTGTGCCATTTAGGAGATATTTACTGTATACGCAGCAGATTAAGTCAACGGCGTATGCGCTCTGAAAGAACGGCCACCCGCATGCATGGGAGTGACATCACGTGACTCTGGCCAGTCACACAGCCAGAGTCTGCGGACCCGGAAGAAAGACATGGTGAATTTTGGTGCGGCCTCCAGCGGGGATGACGACGACTTAATTTGCAGGTGCAAGTTTAACATAATGTGCTAGTATGCGATGTATACTAGCACATTATGCCTTTACTTTTGCAGGTCAGAAAAAAAAAAAAAAAAAAAAACTGGACTTTATTTCCTATTTAGGTTAAAAAACCTTCGGCCTTTACAACCACTTTAAAGCCAAAAGCTATTAATATGCTTGCACAAAATGCACTCTGGAATAATATAATGGGTTTCACAGCACAACTAAGCAAACTATGGCTCCTGATGCTGTGGATCTACAACTCTCAGAATTGTATAGCTGGAAGGATGAGGTCTTCTGAACAAGCAGCAAGGGAAGAGTGTGAAAGAATACTAGATAGCCAATAACGATATACAACCAGCCAAACTGGGGCTGAGGTAAGAATCCAAATATTTAGCCCTAAAAGGCTTAGATCACCCTTCAGACTATGTTTCATGTTACACACATATTTAGGGTACGACATGAAACATGGGCGCATTTCCCCAACCCCCACCCTCAAACTGGGGGAAGAACCACAGGATTCAGTTTTGTTTTGAGGAATTTGTAGACCTCAATGGAGTACAAGTGTGGCGACGTCTCCGCAGATGTAGTCCATTATTTGCTTCCTCCTGTCCCATAACAGTACATCTGTATTATTGTACAGTCCTGGCTGGAGGAGATCTGCAGGTGAGACTATAATTGCACTGATCGCAGGTGAAAAGCTCTGCAGGCATCAATGTAAAAATGTATTAAATGCACAATTTTTTATTATTGTTGGTACATTTTATTAGATTTTTGGAAGACTGTTATCTTCTTGTAAGAGAGAGTGTTATTGGACTGTTTCCAGAAACAGAAGGAAGTCTCCAAATCCCTGGTAATAGATAAAAAATAACATTTAGAGGAAGACAATGCTTTTTCTAAGTGGATGGGATCTTTAATGGAGGCGATAATAAATGTAATACTTTCTTAAACAAACTTTTATTAATTGTGTGTTTACGTTAGTAACAGACATTGATGTCTGCATTAAAGATCCTATCCACTTAGACTTAGAGGAAGCATCGTCTTCCTCTAAATGTTATTTTTTATGTTATCATGTTACTCATGAAAGATTTATATTTAGCTTTATTTACTGTAGTCCGATTCTTCATAATCAGGGGTGAGATGTTCTCTGCTACTGTGTGACCACAAACACTGCAAACAAAGAAGTTGGGAGATATCGTGCGACTTCGGACAGCTACTAAAGCTAAAAGGAGACTGGATCGGCTCTGCCACTCTGGGTCACAGTAAAGTAAAAGAAAGTCCAGTGGACCCGCAAGAGAAGTATGAAAAGATAAATAAAATCCTTGCCCATACTTAATGGTAAAGTTTTTTGGGTTTTTTTGTACGCAGAAGTTTCTTTCTACAGTTTTCAACAGCCTTTAGCAGTTTGTCTGGCACTTACTAGGTGTCACTTTCCGTTTCCAGGATCACAATTTCAGTTTGCAACAAAACAAGCTTGCTGTACTGCCCAGCTCCACAGAGAAAAATAAACCATTAAGGGACATTACATAAATGCCTGCAGCTCTGCGATTTAAGGACTCTGTATGCAGTGCCAAGTATCAGCACCATCTACCCATATCAGGAAATTAGAAAACTTCAGAAGCCCAAATCAAGTCCTAATGTCGTTATATTACTCGTTATCGCTCCACATGTCCTCCTTCATATGTAACATAAAATAAAGCCAGCAAAAGATGCCAAATGTAAAATTCTTAAATGCACCAAACCATGTTTAAAGCCCAGATTAAGCCTCTGTATTTATTATTGTAATTGCCAGGATGTATATACAGTAATAACTAGACTGCTGTTTCAGTTTTATTAGTTCCCAAGAGCTGTATCAAGGGTTATAACCTGTGCTGGCAGCACGTTGGAGAGTCAGACCCCTACTCTTATCTACAAGCAGGGGTCTGGGTCCAACAGTCTGACAATTTCCCTGCACCAATCAACAGTACTGCTCAGAGAGCTAGAGCAGTGTTCATTGGAGCAGAGTGAGAGGGGCATTATGGGACCACTGGAGACACAGGCCACCGCTTGTCTACATGAGTGGTGGTCAGAATCTCCAAGGTGCTGCCAGCACAGATTATTATAACCTGTGCTGCAGCTCTAATATATATATATTTACATACAGTGGGGACAGAAAGTATTCAGACCCCCTTAAAATCTTCACTCTTTGTTATATTGCAGCCATTTGCTAAAATCATTTAAGTTCATTTTTTTTCCTCAGTAATGTACACACAGCACCCCATTCTGACAGAAAAACACAGAATTGTTGACATTTTTGCAGATTTATTAAAAAAGAAAAACCTTAAATATCACATGGTCCTAAGTATTCAGACCCTTTGCTGTGACACTCATATTTAACTCAGGTGCTGTCCATTTCTTCTGATCATCCTTGAGATGGTTCTACACCTTCATTTGAGTCCAGCTGTGTTTGATTATACTGATTGGACTTGATTAGGAAAGCCACACACCTGTCTATATAAGACCTTACAGCTCACAGTGCATGTCAGAGCAAATGAGAATCATGAGGTCAAAAGGAACTGCCTGAAGAGCTCAGAGGCAGAATTGTGGCAAGGCACAGATCTGGCCAAGGTTACAAAAACATTTCTGCTGCACTTAGGTTCCTAAGAGCACAGTGGCCTCCATAATCCTTAAATGGAAGACGTTTGGGACGACCAGAACCCTTCCTTGAGCTGGCCGTCTGGCCAAACTGAGCTAACGGGGGAGAAGAGCCTTGGTGAGAGAGGTAAAGAAGAACCCAAAGATCACTGTGGCTGAGCTCCAGAGATGCAGTCGGGAGATGGGAGAAAGTTGTAGAAAGTCAACCATCACTGCAGCCCTCCACTAGTCGGGGCTTTATGGCAGAGTGGCCTGCTGGAAGCTTCTCCTCAGTGCAAGACACATGAGAGCCTGCATGGAGTTTGCTAAAAAAAAACACCCGAAGGACTCCAAGATGGTCAGAAATAAGATTCTTTGGTCTGATGAGACCAAGATAGAACTTTTTGGCCTTAATTCTAAGCAGTATATGTGGAGAAAACCAGGCACTGCTCATCACCTGTCCAATACAGTCCCAACAGTGAAGCATGGTGGTGGCAGCATCATGCTGTGGGGGTGTTTTTCAGCTGCAGGGACAGGACAACTGGTTGCAATCGAGGGAAAGATGAATGCGGCCAAGTTCAGGGATATCCTGGACAAAAACCTTCTCCAGAGTGCTCAGGACCTCAGACTGGGCTGAAGGTTTACCGTCCAACAAGACAATGACCCTAAGCACACAGCTAAAATAACGAAGGAGTGGCTTCACAACAACTCCGTGACTGTTCTTAAATGGCCCACCCAGAGCCCTGACTTAAACCCAATTGAGCATCTCTTGAGAGACCTAAAAATGTCTGTCCACCAACGTTTACCATCCAACCTGACAGAACTGGAGAGGATCTGCAAGGAGGAATGGCAAAGGATCCCCAAATCCAGGTGTGAAAAACTTGTTGCATCTTTCCCAAAAAGACTCATGGCTGTATTAGATCAAAAGGGTGCGTCTACTAAATACTGAGCAAAGGGTCTGAATACTTAGGACCATGCGATATTTCAGTTTTTCTTTTTAAATAAATCTGCAAAAATGTCAACAATTCTGTGTTTTTCTGTCAATATGGGGTGCTGTGTGTACATTAATGAGGAAAAAAAATTAACTTAAATGATTTTAGCAAATGGCTGCAATATAACAAAGAGTGAAAAATTTAAGGGGGTCTAAATACTTTCCGTCCCCACTGTATATATAGTGTATTTACAGTATTGGTGTATATGCAGCCTAGATGCATTACAATAATTAAATGGGTTCAAGAGGGCTTTAATTGACTCAGTGTACTAACTTCTAATGCATCTTTTTGGAAGCCATGTCCTACATGAAAGCACTGCAGCACCTGAACCGCCTTTGTTCCTCTCCATGTATGAAGACACCATGCAGCAGTAGGCCTTGTTTTTCTGACTTTGTATTGTGTTTTTTTCCAACCCTGCAGTTTCTCTGAACGCTGTCATGTCTAGCTGAGTTCCATTTAGTTTGCAGGCAAAAGCTAGTCCAACGCTAACACACATGTGCTTGAATAGCGCTGTGTTTATATGAAAAAACGCAGCATTCAGAACCAATGAATAGGCATCATCTATACAGATATTTTAGCAGGTAAAATGCTCCTATAGGGAGGAGGCTTTACCTGGCGGTGTCCTTTTGCAGCATACAGGTACCAAAACTGGTATGTATTCAGTTCCTGGATTTATTTATTTTTATTTATTTATTTCAGGTACTTATATAGCGCCGTCAATTTACGCAGCTCTTTACATATACAGTGTACATTCACATCAGTCCCTACCCTCAAGGAGCTTACAATCTAAGGTCACTAACTCACATTCATACATACTAGGGACAATTTAGACAGGATCCAATTAGCCTACCAGCATGTCTTTGGGGTGTGGGAGGAAACCTGAGTACCCAGAGGAAACCCACACAGGCACAGGGAGAACATGCAAACTAGATCAGAGTTTTACAATTACAACAAAAATGTGCTGTCTGTAGAGTCAAGCCCTGAAGCAAAAAATTTAATCTTTTCGGAAATCTTATCTAAGAATTTTCGTTCGTATTTCGCACCATTAGTGGTCTGCAGCAACAGCCAATTTTCGTGCGCCAATCAAATTTAAGTAATCGGACGTGTTGGAAATATTTTGAAAAAACGAAGGATTTTGTAATCGATGGGAGAATCGTGCGAGAAATGTAATCAAAAAAGAAATGCGTATGTGCAAGAAAAGAAGATTCCCAGCCACAAAAATTATTTTCTGTAGCAACAGGAGATTGAAGGCTTGGTTGGCCTAATTTCGAAACTCACAAATTTTCTGATTTTCAAAAGAAAATTCTTACGAAATTCGACCCATGTATGGCCAGCCTTATATCAAGGTTGGAAAAATCTTAGTTGGCTATGGCCACAGGAAAAATTCTCTGAACATCCTTCCCACAAGCTGCTCAGACCTACTTGTCTATAGTACTGTAAAAGCCAAAGGCTCAGGCACTGCTGTGGTACTGTCAGTTTAACAATGGAAGCCTAATTAGCAGGAGGAAAGAGTAGAATGAAGAGAGATGACCTCAATGTGGTGCATCTCTGTCATCAATCAGCAAGCTGATGTGGGGTGGTAATTAAGCTCTATAGTTTAACAGCTTCAAAAGCTTCCCATTTTATAACAATATTCTGCAGTTTCATGAGCACAGAGCAGTTGTTTAAAACCAAAGTCCAAGTTGAGAGGCATTAAACAGGCAGAATTTATGGGAAAACTTGTAATCCACTCCTGTAAATCAGGCACCCCTGTTGCACTGTATAACCAGGACAGTGACCTCTTTCCCTGTCTGCAGTTAAGGCACTTTCACACTGCCAGCGCCCAGGCGTCGGCGGTAAAGAACCGCTATTTTGAGCGGCGCTATTCGGTTTTAACCCCCACTAGCAGCTGAAAAAAGGTTAAACCCGCTCGCAAAACTTTGCCGGCAGTTCGGATGCGCTGCCCATTAATGTCAATGGACAGGTGCGCTTTAGGAGCGGTGTATTCACCGCTCCTACAGTGGGGGTTCTTCTCCCTCCTCGCTAGCTGTCACAATGTAAAAAAAAATGTGGCCAAGCGGGGCTCTGCCCACCCATCCACATCACTGATTGACAGGGCTCTGTACACGGAAAATTACAAGGTTTAGCAGCCTTTGCAGCTGACAGCTTGAAGTTTTCAATAAACTACCACGGCGCTGTAGAGCACGGTGGTAGTTCATTTAGGCTTCCTGTCAGATTGTATCTGCTTACCCGTACGGGATGTAAGGGCACACAGACACTGGCAGATCTGCTGATCGCTGGTGCAATGCTTTACAGCAGGGATATGCAATTAGTGGACCTTCAGCTGTTGCAGAACTACAAGTTCCATGAGGCATAGCAAGACTCTGACAGCCACAAGCATGACACCCAGAGGCAGAGGCATGATGGGACTTGTAGTTTTGCAACAGCTGGAGGTCTGCTCATTGCATATCCCTGCTTTACAGGCTCAAAATAAATTATTAAATAAATGTAAATTTTTTACCTGCAAAAAAAGTGCCTTTATTTTTTGCAAAAAGTGAACTTATCCTTTAAGAAATACAGTTTGGTCCCTGACTCAACCCCCACCCAGTGGCTGCATAGGGAATAATAATCAGCACACCGAAGATGTCATCACTCTCCTCAGCAAGTTCCAATATTGGACAGTATTGTGCAATGCAGCAGAGCCTGACCGATTCCGGCTTTTATATCATATTTATCAAATACAACTTTTTTTTTATTCACACATAAATGGGTAAAATATTAATTTAGTTTGGCTTTAAAGTGATTTTGAAGAGGACCCACACTTACATTGTAGGATGAGGATTCTTTTTTTATAACACTCCTTTATTTTTCTGTGGCAGGTCCCCACGCCGCTGGCTCTGTCCTCCTGTTTGTAGATATCACCTTAGCTAGCCAGCTGCTAAAGGACACACTCCTGGGTTGTGCCGTGTGTATCTATAGACACACATAGTCAAAGCCATGCCTTCCGCTCCCTCCTCTCAGAAATCCGAGTAACAGCCAATCGCTCTGCTGCCATTAGAACCCAGAAGATCAGGGTAGCAATTGCAATGATTGGAGGACCCAGGAGGTAGAGGTACACAGACTGCAGAGGTAAGTGTTTGAGGACAAGGAGGAAGAAAAATAAACTGAGGCCTTTTCTACTTGTATGCAAAGAATGCATTAAGGGAAAAAAAAAAAAAAAATTCCTAGCACTATTTCTAGGTCCTTCCTACTGTCCTCACGACATGCAGCCACAGTTCAACTGAGAGTAAATATAATCTAATACTATAATAAAATATAAAGTAATGTCTCCTTTGGGAGGACTGACATTAATTCTATTTCCCAGTTACGTGTCTGGCAGCTCTTTAAAATAACTATACTTCCTCTATAGCAATATAGAAACAAAATATGGTTCTCACGCCATAACCATCTGGTAATTGGAATGGTTGAACATGTAGCCGCCCACAATCCACATGACATCATCCACCACCACGGCCTTGTGAGACGCTCGGGCCAGCTGTGGGAACGAGAACTCTTCTCGGGTCCAGAACGACTGGTTGGCTGGGACTGGGACTGAACAGCCGGGACCTGAAATAGCCAAAATAATACATATGAAGCGGTGACCCCCACACCTACAATAAACATCTACACAAAGAGTAAAACACACACAGGAATTCATGTCTAACAATAAATGCCAAAACTATTTCAGCCATGGCAACCAATTTGCTTTCAATGGCTGCACAAAATAAAGATCATTTGTTGCTATGGGACATCACTAACAATCCTAACTCAAGTACAGTTGTCCTTTAATTAATGCCAGATCAGCAGGATCTGGCCAAATTTTGATCCATCTATGGGCAGGCTGGTTGTACTGAAGTTAATCCACCAATCAACGTCAATACAACCAACCTGTTTTTTTTCCCATGAGATCACTGCCGGCAGCTATAGCCCCCAGCAGTGATCATTGTATTTTGGCGGCGGGGAAATACCCCGCTGTCAGAATAAATTAGTGCAGCAGAAGGGATTCCCCCATCAACACAGACAAGTGGTTTTCTTTCCTTCAACCCATGGCTGAAAGATACAAAACTGCATAATCTACACTCACCGGACACTTTATTAGGTACACCTGTTTAATTGATTGGTAACACAACTTGCTAATCACATGGCAAACAACTCAATGCAGTTAGGCATTCTTAACTTGGTGAAGATGACTTGGTAAAGTTCAAACCGAGCATCAGAATGAGGAAGAAAGGGGATTTAAGTGACTTTGAACATGGCATGGTTGTTGTTGGTGCCAGAAGGGTTGGTCTGAGTTGATGATCTACTGGGATTTTCACACACAACCATCTCTCGGGTTTACAGAGAATGGTCAGAAAAAGAGAAAATATCCAGTGAGCGGCAGTTCTGTGGAGGAAAATGCCTTGTTGAGGTCAGAGGAGAATGGACAGACAGAAAGGCAACAGCAACTCAAATAACCACTCGTTACAACCAAGGTATGCAGAATACCATCTCTGAACACACAACACCGGGTGCCACTCCTGTCAGCCAAGAACAGGAAACTGAGATTACAATTCGCACAGGCTCACCAAAATTGGACAATAGAAGATTGGAAAAATGTTGCCTGGTCTGATGAGTCTCGATTTCAGCTGCAACATTCAGATGGTCGGGTCAGAATTTGGTGTAAACAACATGAAATCATGGATCCATCCTGCCTTATATCAATGGTTCAGGCTGGTGGTGGTGGTGGTGTAATGGTGTGGGGGATATTTTCTTGGCACACTTTGGGCACCTTAGTACCAATTGTGCATCGTTTAAACACCACGGCCTACCTGAGTATTGTTGCGGACCATGTCCCTCCCTTTATGACTACAGTGTACCCATCTTCTGATGGCTCCTTCCAGCAGGATAATGCACCATGTTACAAAGCTCCAATCATCTCACCACTGGTTTCTTGAACATGACAATGAGATCACTGTACTCCAATGGCCTCCACAATCACCAGATCTCAATCCAATAGAGCATCCTTGGGATCTAGTGGAACGAGAGATTCGCATCATGGATGTGCAGCCGACAAATCTGCAGTAACTGCGTGATGATATCAAGTCACTGTGGACCAAAATCTCTGAGGAATGTTTCCAACACCGTACTGAATCTATGCCATAAAGAATGAAGGCAGTTCTGAAGGCAAAAGGGGGACCAACCCGGTACTAGAAAGGTGTACCTAATAAAGTGGCTGGAGAGTGTAAAGCTTGCTTTAGAAACGTAAAGTATCAAGTGAACGAGCCACAGTAAAGTCAAAGTTCCTTACATTTATACTGATTCCACGGCCCTCGGTGAGAGTATGGAAGCCAGAAAACGAACACTTTAACACACATAAAAAAAAAAGCTTGACCCTTTGAGAAAGTCACGTGTTGTGACGCAACGCGTCAGGGAGGAGCTAGGTGCCGCTGTTTCCGGGTACGGCCGAACCCGGAAGCTTTCGCTTTTACTGCTGTTTTTACCGTTCCTTGATGCAAGTTATTATTTGTTTTTTTGGAATTAAATTTTTAACTACTACACTATGGAGCCATTTCTTCTCTTTTACCATCCATCCGCTTACACATATTGAGTGTGGGAGAGTGCAATTGCTGGCTGGATACCGAATGTCCCCAAGTGCTGTGACCACGACCGGATGCTGTTTTTCCTGTGGATAGCTATACCACTTGTTGGTTCAAGCTCGACTTGGCCCATTGGGGGCCGCTGCTACAGGTGAGAGGATGGGGGAAATAGGTGTCGCACTCCGGAGCTTGATTGGATGAACATATCTATCTTAGACACTTGTCGCCGCAGTGGTTGTTTACTGCACTTGCACTTAACTGCATTATCAGAAGACCAGACCTTGTTGGTATTGGGAGCCGCATTGCATGGCTTTTTGGACTACACCTATCACTCATTAATACCATTTTTTTGGACATTTATTACACACACCTGTGTGTCACGGGTTTATAATTTTGCACATTGTTTTTTTACTTTGGTGGAATTGCACTTCACTTTGTATGAGTTTATCTCATTCTTTATTGCACTTTATGATTGTTATTCATGTATTTATGATATTTATACACTATTGCACTTTCATTTATTATTATTGCAATTTTATGTACTGTTGCACGTGTACCTATTGCTTATTTATACACCTTTCTACTTAGGCTTAAGTAGCGCCACATAATTTGTTTTTTCATTTGGCAGCTCTTATTTAGCCTATTGGTCACTGTGGGTTTGCGCATTTGTTTATTTATTTCTGGTTCACTTTAACACATAGAAGCCAGCAATGGCAGTCTACATATTTTTTACTTATGGATTATTATACTTTTTAAGTTGGATAAAACAAATTTTATATGAATCATTCTTTGGTAGAGGAAAAAGTCTGCTGGAACTCACCCTGCCAGTCTGGGTTGCAGACACATCCCTTGGTGCCGTTCAGATTGCACACCCCACGATCGGGCTCTCCGCAGCTGTCCAGGCAGTACGGGATGTCACATGACTCTCCTTTCCAGTTCTCAGCACAATCACAGTACACTCCGGTGCCATTCCCCGCCACACACATCCCCCTTCCAGAGCAGTTGTTGGGACAGGTGTCAATGCTGCAACATAAAGGAAATAATGTGAATACTATAATCCAGAGGAAACATGCAGGGGGGGCAATTATTTGCATTGAAATACAACGTTTGCAAAATATTAGGTCATTCTTTAACAAAGGTAAGGAATGATTAGGAGTTTTGCCACGTATTTACTAGTGGCTGTATTCTCATGGGGGGGGGGGGGGGGATTCTTCAAACATTTCCTGTGACAGTGGCAGCACAGGAAGGACTGGAAAGTCAGAAAAGTCCAGACAACCGTTCATCCGAAAAATCATTTGTCTTTATTGCAGGTATAAAATCACCATCATACACCAGATAAACAATGGGGGGACCGAGGGAAAAATCATGCTCCGACTAGCACTTAAAGTGACTGTAAAGTCTTGTTTTTCTATAAAAACAAACATGTTAGACCCCTTTCACACTTGGGCATTTTTCAGGCGCTAAAGAACTAAAAAATAATGCCTGTAAAGCGCCTGAAAAATGCCTCCCCTGCATCCCCAGTGTGAGAGCCCGAGTGCTTTCACTGGAGCGATGTGCTTGTGGGACATTAAGAAAAAGTGCTGCAAGCAGCATCTTTGGAGCGGTTTAGGAGCGCTGTATACACCCTCTCCTCCACCGCCCCTGCCCATTGAAATGAATGGGCACTGCTGCCGAAGTGCCTGCAAAGTGCTTCAGCAGCGGCACTTTTCGGATGCATTTAACCCTTTCTCTGGCCGCTAGCAGGGGTTAAAAGCGCCCTGCTAGCGGCCGAAATGCGCAGCTAAAACTACGCTAAATCGCAGCTAAAACTAGCAGCACTGTACTGCTACCGCAGAGCAGTGACAGTGTGAAAGGGGTCTTATATTTACCTGTTTAATAGTTTTGCACAGAGCAGCTCCCATCCTCCTTTTCTCAGATCCCTCTTCTGTACTCCTGGCCCTCCTGCCGAGTACCTTACAGCAAGAAGCTTGCTATGAGGGCACCCGAGCCGAGCTCCATGCATCCATTCAGACACAGAGCCGTGGTTCAGTCCCGCCCCCGCTTTCTCCTCATTGGCTAACTGACTTTAACAGCAGCGGGAGGCCAATGGCACTACTGCTGTCTCTAGAATGCATTAAGATTAAAAAAAAACCTTCCGACTTTACAACCACTTTACTCATAATTAAAGCGCTAGTGGAAGTGCGAAATGCGTTTTTATACGTGGAATAAAGACGGATGGTTTTTCGGATGCGCAGCGGTCTGGACGTTTCCGACTTTGTAGTATATACAGCTTGAGGCGCTGAGCTGTTGCACCCGAGCGTGTGAGAGGTTGGAGGGCGGTGAGGGGTGTGGAGGGAGCGGCGAGAGGTGTGGAGGGAGCGGCGAGAGGTGTGGAGGGAGCGGCGAGAGGTGTGGAGGGAGCGGCGAGAGGTGTGGAGGGAGCGGCGAGAGGTGTGGAGGGAGCGGCGAGAGGTGTGGAGGGAGCGGCGAGGGGTGTGGAGGGAGCGGCGAGAGGTGTGGAGGGAGCGGCGAGAGGTGTGGAGGGAGCGGCGAGAGGTGTGGAGGGAGCGGCGAGAGGTGTGGAGGGAGCGGCGAGAGGTGTGGAGGGAGCGGCGAGAGGTGTGGAGGGAGCGGCGAGGGGTGTGGAGGGAGCGGCGAGAGGTGTGGAGGGAGCGGCGAGGGGTGTGGAGGGAGCGGCGAGGGGTGTGGAGGGAGCGGCGAGGGGTGTGGAGGGAGCGGCGAGAGGTGTGGTCGACGGCTAGAGGTGTGGTCGACGGCGAGAGGTGTGGTCGACGGCGAGAGGTGTGGTCGACGGTTCTTTTAATGCTGTGTCCCCACTAGAGCAATTCTCCTCACTTCCTGTCCAAGTGACACAACAGAACGTGAGAGAAAACTAATCTGGATTTTTATCAGCAATAAAAAAAACTGATAGGAACCTCTGCCTTCTCCATTCAGTAAGAATAGAAAACAAGTTTAAAGCTGGAGTTCTACTTTAGCTTCACAAAAGAAGATCAGTAAGAGAACCATGAGCAAAAAAAAAACAAAACTGTATTATAAAGAAATGACTGCATGTGCCTAGATATAAACTGACCCTTATAAAGGATATGACCGCTATATCCGGTGTCATCATTTCCATAAAGGTGTTCAATTTCCAATAATAGATTTTTATTACATTTTTGTCATAAAGGGAAAGCAATACAGAAGATGTACAGAAGTCATCCACACTGTTTAGTCACTTGTTGCCCTTAGGACATACCCGTACATCCAGGGGGTTTATGTGATTTTTTTTTCCACCACAAATAGAGCTTTATTTTGGTGCCATTTGATCACCTCTGCTTTTTTTTATTTTTTGCACTAAAAAACGAAAAAAAGACTGACAATTTCTGAAAAAAATATATATATATGTTTTTTACTTTCTGCTGTAAAACATAACCAATAAAATATTTTTTTTAAAAAAATAGAATTTCTTCATACATTTAGGCCAATATGTATTCTGCTACATGTTTTTGGTAAAAGAAAAAAAAATTCACTAGGCATATATTGATTGGTTTACGCAAACATTATAGCGTTTGTAGACTATGAAATATATTTATGAATTTTTTTTTTATATTAGGAATGGTGGCGATTTGCAACTTATAGCGGGACTGCTATATTGTGTCAGACAATCGGACACGAACTGACACTTTGCAGGAACCAGTGACACAAATACAGTGATCAGTGCTAAAAATATGCACTGTCACTGTACTAATGGCTGGGAAGGGGTTAACATCAGGGGCGAGATCTAATGGTTAAATGTGTGCACTGCTTTTACTAAGGGAAGAGATGGATTTTATCCCCTGCTTTGCAGGAACACAAAATCCATCCCTTACCCCTGTCAGAAAAGAGACCTGTCTTGTTTACATAGGCAGATCTCAGTTCCATATGCTTTACCGACAATCGGTGGGTGCCGGCTGGCATCCAGCACCTGCTGATCAGCTTCTGCTGTGAATAATCACAGCAGAAGTGGCGCGCCCCCTGCAGGCGGAAGTGCAGAATCACGTGTATATATGTTATTTTTCACAGGAGAGCTGCCCTGTAGCAATGTTAATGTAAAAGCAATCCAAGTGGTTATATCGCCACTGGGTCACTTTTACATGTGGCAAAGGGTGGTTAAACCCCTCCTCATCTTCTGCTGCCTTCCTGGGCTCTCCCTTTCCCCCTGGGAGCCCAGGACTGAAACCAGCTGACCATAGAGATGAGGGAGGAAGGAATTTCCCCAATCATCTCTGTGGTCTATGAAACTGGAAGCAATGAGGATTTTGTCACTTTTGGTTTTGGTTTGTTGTAAACAAGCCATTTCCAGCTTGTGAAAGAATCTGATCAAACCAATCTTGGTTTGGTCAGCTGCTTTGGAGGGCAGAGGAGAGAACTGGGGTCTAATAGACCCCAGATCTCTCCAGAAAGAGGACCTGTTGTGGCCTGTGTATCACAAGGGATGCAGTTCATCACCTGTGAGAGCAATAAAAATAAATAAAAAAATAAACAGTGTAAAAATAAATAAATAAAATTAATATAAATAAAATAAGAAAAAATGTTTAAAGCGCCCCAGTCCCCCTCGTGCTCACATGCAAATCCAGCACTTATATGGAAACGCTGATTGCACCACACATGTGAGGTATCAATGCAAACGTCAGAGAAAGAGCAATATTTCTAACATCCTTTGTAACTCTAAAATGGTAACCTGTAAAGGCTTTTAAAAACATAGAAATTTTTTTTTTGCAGTACCATAGTTTGTCGCCATTCAGCAGGTGAACGCAATACATGTTAGGTATCCATTTACCTGGTGTAACATCTTTTATATTTTACCAAAAAATCTGGTATTATATTGCTTTTTTGTGCATTAAAATTAATTAAATGGTATTGTTTAAAAAGATATACATGCATTTAACCACTTCAAGACCAGGCCTTTTTCTGACAACTGTTGCTTACAAGTTGAAATCAGTATTTTTTGCTAGAAAATTACTTAGAACCCCCCAAACATATATATATATATATATTTTTTTTTAGGAGAGACCCTAGAGAATATAATGGCTGTCGATGCAATATTTTATGTCACACTGTATTTTGCACAGCGACCTTTCAAACCCATTATTTTGAGAAAAAAAATACACTTTAAGGGATTATTTAAAAAAAAAAAAAGTAGTTAAAAGTTAGCTCAATTTTTTTGTAGAACGTGAAGGATGATGTTACGCCGAGTAAATAGATACCCAACATGTCATGCTTTAAAATACAAAAAAAAAAAAACCTCTCCTACTGCCTACAAAAAATCTAGTGATCTAGTGTCGAATTCACTGCTGAGACCACTTTTATATGAAAGCCGGCCACCTGCTATAAAAAAAGCTACCAGGGCAAAGGCAGCTAGCTACTGCCATAACCCGGTATTTAACGTCAAAGGAATGACGTACATTTACAGTTAGGCGGTTGGCAGGTGGTTAAACATATATGTAAATATCATGTAGCATAAAAAATGGCAACTTTTTTTTTTTTTTGCTTTCAGAAAATATATAATGTTTGGGGGTAAGTAAGTAATTATCTAGTAAAAAAATAAATGAATTAAATAAAATGATGTATCGGAGAAGTGTCAGAAATGGCTTGGACAGCTAGTGGTTAAAAAGGTGTACATGACATAAAAAGTACAAAGGTATTAAAAGGCATCAATTCAGGTGCTGTCAAATATTAACAAGCAAACCTAGTATGTGGATAGGAACAAGTACATTTTTAAAATTTTTTTTTTACTTTACTATTTTTTTTTCTAAAAGAGAATCTGCATTGAAGAAGCAAGGAATAAAGTTGTGCATCAATGCTTGTTGGTTTCCTGGCTCTGGGACAAATATGGAAATAAGCCCCTCTCCCACAGATTTAGTGTCAGTACCATCCAGTGCCGGGATGACATACGGGATCTCTACTGAGCACAACAGATAGCGAGGAATCTCAGCGGGTTCTGTGAATAGTGACACGCACAGAATCCTAATTACACATAACACGTCTGGTAATATTTAGGTTTCAGCTGTCAGAGCTGTAAAAAGCGTCAGTCAATTATTTCGAGTGTCAACTTGAAAAAAAGAAAACATATGTTCCTGTAAAAAATGACATCTTGATGCACATCTAAAGTAGTCTCAGACATGCTGTACAGAACACACCGTCAGTCTGGAGTTGAACCGTTTTACCTGTAGCCTATGTTAAATCCAGTCAGGTTGTAGGCGGCGTCACTGAAGAAATGTAATAGAGCGTAACCAGAGGTAGCCGCAACTTCCGGAACAGACTCGTTACTTTCCTTCTCCGGAACGATAAGTCCGCTGAAAAAAAAAAAATGGAAACTATATTACTAACCGTGAAACTACAGTCTGCAACTCACATTTGGAAAAGTCATGTAAAAGTTGATAATTGATGTTGATCTTCAGGGACGTATTAAAAGGGCAACAATCCAATATTTTCCAAAACAGGCACAACAATAGATTACAAGCAGCAGATCTGCCACATAGTGTATTTTATAAGAATTCGTGGGTCAAAAAAATAATTTAAAAAACAGCTTTTTTTAAATGAATGAAAACGTTTTACTTGGAGCTTTTTGGTAATCAGCATAATATGATTCAGAACATAGAAAGAATTTCAGTAAAACGAAGCAAAGAGACTCCAATTGAACTCGAGCCATTATATAAAGGTCAAACAAAAATACATTCAGTCTGCACCTTTATCAGAGTCTTCTTTAAATCAGGGTTCCCATCAGAGACCCTTTTACATCAGGGTTCCCATCAGAGACATCCCTTACATCAAGGTTCCCATCAGAGACCCCCCTAACATCAGGGTTCCCATCAGAGACCCCCCTAACATCAGGGTTCCCCATCAGAGACCCCCCTTACGTCAAGGTTCCCCATCAGAGACCCTCTTACATCAAGATTCCCATCAGAGACCCCCTTACGTCAGGGTTCCCATCAGAGACCCCCTTACGTCAGGGTTCCCATCAGAGACCCCCTTACGTCAGGGTTCCCATCAGAGACCCCCTTACGTCAGGGTTCCCATCAGAGACCCCCTTACGTCAGGGTTCCCCATCAGAGACCCCCTTACGTCAGGGTTCCCCATCAGAGACCCCCTTACGTCAGGGTTCCCCATCAGAGACCCCCCTTACGTCAAGGTTCCCATCAGAGACCCTCTTACATCAGGGTTCCCATCAGAGACCCTCTTACATCAGGGTTCCCATCAGAGACCCTCTTACATCAGGGTTCCCATCAGAGACATCCCTTACATCAAGGTTCCCATCAGAGACCCCCCTTACATCAGGGTTCCCATCAGAGACCCCCTTACATCAGGGTTCCCATCAGAGACCCTCTTACATCAGGGTTCCCATCAGAGACCCTCTTACATCAGGGTTCCCATCAGAGACCCTCTTACATCAGGGTTCCCATCAGAGACCCTCTTACGTCAGGGTTCCCATCAGAGACCCCCTTACGTCAAGGTTCTCATCAGAGACCCCCCTTACGTCAAGGTTCTCATCAGAGACCCCCCTTACGTCAAGGTTCTCATCAGAGACCCCCCTTACGTCAAGGTTCTCATCAGAGACCCCCCTTACGTCAAGGTTCTCATCAGAGACCCCCCTTACGTCAAGGTTCTCATCAGAGACCCCCCTTACGTCAAGGTTCTCATCAGAGACCCCCCTTACGTCAAGGTTCTCATCAGAGACCCCCCTTACGTCAAGGTTCTCATCAGAGACCCCCCTTACGTCAAGGTTCTCATCAGAGACCCCCCTTACGTCAAGGTTCTCATCAGAGACCCCCCTTACGTCAAGGTTCTCATCAGAGACCCCCCTGACGTCAAGGTTCTCATCAGAGACCCCCCTGACGTCAAGGTTCTCATCAGAGACCCCCCTTACGTCAAGGTTCTCATCAGAGACCCCCCTTACGTCAAGGTTCTCATCAGAGACCCCCCTTACGTCAAGGTTCTCATCAGAGACCCCCCTTACGTCAAGGTTCTCATCAGGGACCCCCCTTACGTCAAGGTTCTCATCAGAGACCCCCCTTACGTCAAGGTTCTCATCAGAGACCCCCCTTACGTCAAGGTTCTCATCAGAGACCCCCTTACGTCAAGGTTCTCATCAGAGACCCCACTTACGTCAAGGTTCTCATCAGAGACCCCCCCTTACGTCAAGGTTCTCATCAGAGACCCCCCCCCTTACGTCAAGGTTCTCATCAGAGACCCCCCCCCCTTACGTCAAGGTTCTCATCAGAGACCCCCCCCCTTACGTCAAGGTTCTCATCAGAGACCCCCCTTACGTCAAGGTTCTCATCAGAGACCCCCCTTACGTTAGGGTTCCCAACAGAGACCCCACTTACGTCAAGGTTCCCACCAAAGACCCCCTTAAAGTATAATTTCACCTTTGGAACATGTTCTTCTAACCACGTTTAGGGTGGAACATGTAACATGTTCCAGCATGTGCACGCAGCCTCTGACGCATCTCCCACCTTACATGAGGGTCCACATCAGAGCGAGGACAGTACACTTCAGCTTTGGACCAGATAAAATCATGTTTCCCATTACAGCCATAGTTTGGAGACCCCTAATCTAGACTATAGAATCAGAGAGACACCAATCCATTATCACCAGTTCATGAATCACAGTGAAACAAAATACCTCCGCTTTAATGAATTGAACAAACAAAATTACATCTCAGATAAAATCAAATGGAATGCATTAAAGTATTATTAAATACGGATCGATTTCCATGCCACTTTCAATAATCTGAACACTTTACAAGGGAACACAATAAGACTGTGGGGTAGCAGATTTCCAGAACAGACCGATTTATTTTTAACACAAACTAAAAGTGATCCCCACTGCAGTCTGGATATTCACCCCTACAACATAGAGCAGTTATATGAATGCAATCTGTATTGATGTTCCTATGACAACCGCATGTTCTGATTGGATGAACACTGGGAAGAACATGGCGATGATTCCATATGCCGAACCTGCCCCCCCAACATCCGGGTGAGAACCTAGATTCACACATCCTCTACCGGGCATTGCACAACTCCAAACTACCAACTAAACTTACAACTCTGGACCTCTTCATCATTGCTGCTCCTCCATGAGGAAGGATAGAAGCTGCCATGGTTAGGCTTCCTTTTGAAAATACTATTTCCCTGGCTGTAATTCCAATTTAGTTGAAGGACTACTTACAGATGTCTGGATACCAGAACCGTACACAGATTAGCTCTGACTTTACAGTGACTTATCTGACCTGAATACTTATCCTGGGTTAGTATCTCAAAGTAGTGAAAGTGATTGTAAAGGCAGAAGGTATTTTATCTTAATGCATTTTATGCATTAAGATAAAAAGCCTTCTGTGTGCAGCAGCCCCCCTCAGGCCCCCTAATACTTACCGGATGCCCATCTCTGTCCAAAGATGCCCACAAGTGTCTCCACTCTCGGCCATCCGAGACTCTCCCTCCTAATTGGCTGAGACACAGCAGCCGCGCCATTGGCTCCCACTGCTCTTGAACAAAGTCGGCTAGCCAGTCAGGAGAGAGAGGGGGCAGGGCCGGGCCACGACTCCATGTCTGAATGGACACACAGAGCTGTGGTCGGCTTGGGTGTCCCCACTGCAAGCTGTGGGGGTGTTCTGCCAAAACAGAAAACTTTATAAAATCTCTAACCACGTCACTTCCGGTGACTCTCCAGCAGCAGCAATTAGAGATATTTGACGAGTTACCCATTTTCACAAAACACTGGCAGTGTATACACTACACTACACAATATGAGTAAACATTGTTAGTCCGCCCGCTAATAGCCAAAAACATGGCCGCCTCCAAGGTGGTGACAACTTTTTCCTCCTTAGGTGGTGTTCTGTCAAAACATCCAACTCATCGAAATCTCCAATTACAGCTGCTGGAGTGTCACCAGTAGTGAGGTGGTTGGAGGTTTTGGATAGTTGGTTGTTTGGGCAGAACACCGGCCACTCAACAGGAGGGAGGGGCCAGGAGCATAGAAGAGGGACCCCAGAAGAGGAGGATCCGGGCTGCTCTGTGCAAAACCAACTGCACAAAGGAGTTAAGTATGACATGTTAGTTATTTTTATAGAAAAGAAAACGAAACTTTACAATCACTGGAAGTTATTAGGAGTATAACAGCCGGAAGTTTTGCATTTCCCAAAGCAAATCAGCAATAAGGCTGGATTTACACCTATGCATTTTTAGTGCTTTTTGCATTTTGCAGATTTGCACTATAGTTCATTTAACATGGTTTCCTATGGAACACGTTCTGTAGTGCAAATCTGCAAAATGCAAAAAGCACTAAAAATGCATAGGTGTGAATCCAGCCTAAGAGCCTCTGTATTTTGTTGTGTTCAGGAATTTTGTTTATGAAACTGATCAAAGCAATAATGAAGAGCATTTTTGGGGGCATTTAAAAAATGATGTTCCAAAGTTTGTTTCAGTGGGCGGAATTGTGCCTCGCTGTTGGTGGAATTGGGCCCCTCACTGGTGTCATTAGGAGGAATAGTACCCCTTCAATGGCGTTAGTCGGTAAAATAGTGCCCCGAGGGCCGGATAAAAGCAAGCAAAGGGCCACATCCGGCTCTCGGGCACAGTTTGGAGATCACTGATGTAGATGTATGACATGTTTTGAACACATTGGAGAAAGATATCATTTGGACACAGTAACTGACATTTCTGGGACAAGAAATTTTGTATGGGGACTAAAGCAAGTATTTCACAGACTTGCACTATATTATTCACTATTTTGCAATTTCTAATTTGGAATGGATTGTCCAGCTTGTAGTTTTACGTACATGGTATATACAATGTACACCCATAGAGTTTAGTGCCACATATTGATTATATCTCTTAGAGAGAGCCGCATAATTACCACCATTTGAATAAATGACTGTGCGGGAACGCATATAGATGCGAGCAGCACCCCTTGATATTTGTACAATTTAGGACATTGCAATATATATATATATCTATCTATATCTATTTACCATAGTAGGTAGTAGAGCTGCACGATCATTAAAAAAAATTGTGATCTCAATTCAACCCACCTCATGATCTCTATCAATCATGTAACAAGTGTAGAGAGATCTCTGCTCACTCAGCTGTCAAAATAAAAAAAACGGGCGGCCTGCCAAGATTTTCACAACATTGTCCATGCTGGTAGAGAACTATAAACATTGTAACTTTTGGGTGGAACTTCCGCTTTAAGGCCTCATGCACACAGGATGTTAAAGTTATGAAAACGCCAGTATCTTTGCAGTGATTTTTTTTTTACTTTTTTCAGCTTTTTTCAATGTTTTTGCAATAGCGTTTTTTAGCTTTTTTTCCACGTTAGCGTTTAGCGGTTTTTTTTTTTTCAATGGATCAAAACCATTAAAAAACGTTGGTAAGTGACGTTTTTGAGCGTTTATCAGCGTTAGAGCGTTTTTACAGCTGAAAAACCTCTCTCAGAACCCACTGGTCCTGGGTTTTTTGTACAGCTTAAAAACGCCTATCCCATTTGCAAAAACGCCTAGGTGGGCATAAAGCCATAGACTAACATAGACAGGCCTTTTTAAGCTGCAAAAAACGCTCAAAAAAGCGACTGTAAAAACGTCCGTGTGCATGAGGCCTAAGCATTCCTCCCCCCCTTACATGGGGGGGGGTTGACTACGGATACGCCAAGGAGAGGGAGAGGAGCGGGGCTCCGTGCGACCGCATCACTTTGACCGTGGGACAGGTAAGTGTCTGTTTATTAAAAGTCAGCAGCTAAAATTTTTGTAGCTGCTGACTTTTAATTAAAAAAAAAAGCCTGGAACTCCGCTTTAAATCAAAGGAATGAACATGAGGGAAGTTTAACTAAAGTCTAATTCTTTTTTCCTGACACTTATTTCTAACAGTTTAAATCAGTATTTTTTGCTACAAAATTACTTATTGAACCCCCAAACATACACATAAATGTACACACACACATATATATATATATATATATACACATACATATATACACACACACACACACACACACACATATACACTCACACATATACAGTGGGGACAGAAAGTATTCAGTCCCCCTTAAATTTTTTACTCTTTGTTATATTGCAGCCATTTGCTAAAATCATTTAAATTCATTTTTTTCCTCATTAATGTACACACAGCACCCCATATTGACAGAAAAACACAGAATTGATGACATTTTTGCAGATTAAAAAAGAAAAACTGAAATATCACATGGTCCTAAGTATTCAGACCCTTTGCTCAGTATTTAGTAGAAGCACCCTTTTGATCTAATACAGCCATCAGTCTTTTTAGGGAAAGATGCAACAAGTTTTTCACACCTGGATTTGGGGATCCTCTGCCATTCCTCCTTGCAGATCCTCTCCAGTTCTGTCAGGTTGGATGGTAAACGTTGGTGGACAGACATTTTTAGGTCTCTCCAGAGATGCTCAATTGGGTTTAAGTCAGGGCTCTGGCTGGGCTATTCAAGAACAGTCACGGCGTTGTTGTGAATCCACTCCATTATTTTAGCTGTGTGCTTAGGGTTATTGTCTTGTTGGAAGGTAAACCTTCGGCCTAGTCTGAGGTTCTGAGCACTCTGGAGAAGGTTTTCGTCCAGGATATCCCTGTACTTGGCCGCATTCATCTTTCCCTCGATTGCAACCAGTCGTCCTGTCCCTGCAGTTGAAAAACACCCCCACAGCATGATGCTGCCACCACCATGCTTCACTGTTGGGACTGTATTGGACAGGTGATGAGCAGTGCCTGGTTTTCTCCACACATACCACTTAGAATTAAGGCCAAAAAGTTCTATCTTGGTCTCATCAGACCAGAGAATCTTATTTCTCACCATCTTGGAGTCCTTCAGGTGTTTAGCAAACTCCATGCGGGCTTTCATGTGTCTTGCACTGAGGAGAGGCTTCCGTCGGGCCACTCTGCCATAAAGCCCCGACTGGTGGAGGGCTGCAGTGATGGTTGACTTTCTACAACTTTCTTCCATCTCCCAACTGCATCTCTGGAGCTCGGCCACAGTGATCTTTGGGTTCTTTTTTACCTCTCTCACCAAGGCACTTCTCCCCCGATAGCTCAGTTTGGCCGGGCGGCCAGCTCTAGGAAGGGTTCTGGTTGTCCCAAACGTCTTCCATTTAGGGATTATGGAGGCCACTGTGCTCTTAGGAACCCTAAGTGCAGCAGAAATTTTTTTTGTAACCTTGGCCAGATCTGTGCCTTGCCACAATTCTGTCTCTGAGCTCTTCAGGCAGTTCCTTTTGACCTCATGATTCTCATTTGCTCTGGCATGCACTGTGAGCTGTAAGGTCTTATATAGACAGGTGTGTGGCTTTCCTAATCAAGTCCAATCAGTATAATCAAACACAGCTGGACTCAAATGAAGGTGTAGAACCATCTCAAGGATGATCAGAAGAAATGGACAGCACCTGAGTTAAATATATGAGTGTCACAGCAAAGGGTCTGAATACTTAGGACCATGTGATATTTCAGGTTTTTCTTTTTTAATAAACCTGCAAAAATGTCAACAATTCTGTGTTTTTCTGTCAATATGGGGTGCTGTGTGTACATTAATGAGGAAAAAAAATGAACTTAAATGATTTTAGCAAATGGCTGCAATATAACAAAGAGTGAAAAATTTAAGGGGGTCTGGATACTTTTCGTCCCCACTGTACATATATATATATATAAATAAAATATGTATGTATGTATGTATGTATGTATGTATGTATGTATGTATGTATATATATATATATATATATATATATATATATATATATATATATATATCTCTCTCTCTATATATATATATCTCTCTATATATATATATATATATATATATATATATATATATATATATATATATATATATATATATATATATATATATATATATATATATATATATATATCTCTCTATATATATATATATATATATATATATATATATATATATATATATATATATATATATATATCTCTCTCTCTCTCTATTATATATATATATATATATATATATATATATATATATATCTATCTATATCTATCTATCTGAGACCCTAGAGAATAAAATAATGGTTGTTGCAATATTTTGTGTCACACTGTATTTGCGCAGCGGTGTTTCAAACGCAATTTTTTGGTAAAAAATACACTTCAATTAATAATAAAAAAAAAAAAACAGTAAAGTTAGCCTGATTTTTTGTGTAATGTGAAAGATGTTGCGCCGCGAGAATCGTGAGAGAATCGCAATCTTTATTCTAACAAGAAAAATTGTGATTCTCATTTTAGCAAGAATCGTGCAGCTCTAATAGGTAGCATAGAAGTTCTCAGGACTGTTTCACTGCACAGAATAGAGAAGGGAGCTGAGTGTAACCTGAGACCTGAGCGGAGGGAAAGGATGCACCCCACACTACACAGTCTCATAGGGAAGCATGCACAGCTGAGGCCGTCATTCACTTGCTGTGTGCTGGAAAGGGGGGGCGGGCTGTCACCCAGGATTGTCTGGTATCGGCATAGACCATCAGAAGTGACTCATGCAGATAGCTGAGCAATGAGAGAGCAAACAAAAACCAAAAAAGTACACACTGTAGTGGCAGTTGCTTTGTTCATTTTTCATTTCAGAGGTTTACAGCCACTTAAAGTGGAACGTCAGTCTTTTTTAAAATCTTTCCATCTATTAAATCCTCTGCCCTTGTCCTTTTAACTTTGGATAATAAAACATTTTTTTTCTGCCAGTAAATACCTTGCATAGCCCACTTCCTGTTTCCCGTCTGGAAAAAAGCCTAGGTGTATGACATCAGCTCTCTCACTCAGAGTTTGCCAGGAAGGGAGAGGCGATGAGTTATAAAAGGGCCAATGAGAGCTGCAGAGCTGGAGGTGTGCCTCTGTATAAATCCAGGAAGTAAACAGACAGCAGCTTCAGCTGCCCACAGTTAAAATGATTGCAGCCAGACTTAGTGGAGGGAGATTTCTGCAGCATATTTGGCAAGTACAGAATCACAGTATATATAAAATAATATGCAAAGTGGTTGGAGGGAAGCTTCAGAATGGCAAAGATGTTTTTATTACACATTATGTAAGCAGACGGCAGTTCCTCTTGAAAGATACTTTATTTAATAGCAAAGCTCATCAGCAAACCTGCATGTCAGAACACAAGCAGACACCGCACAATGACATCAGGGATGGGGCTATACACATAAGTGCATATTACTGCAATATGACAAATGTGTGCTCCTGGGGAAGCAGAAGATCCACAATACAAGTGGAAGAGACTTGTATGTCTACAGCTGTCCCCTTTAGTATCCCCAGGTATAATCATTTCATGTAGATTTGTCTCCCTATACTTCTATGGGGATCACAGACTATTATAGATTTAGGAAAGCCTAGAACCTCCGACATCTTTTCATAGTGATCTGCTGATCTGCTGCATTCACCGTGGAGATTTCCTTGCGCTTCCTTTCACAGTGACAACATTTTTACCAGGACAGAAAGAGGAAACCCCCCAGACGAGGCCTAGTACAAGTACCCAGAATTAGGTAAACTGAGTGGCTTTCTGCCCTTAAGAAATCTGCAGAGTTTCCTAGATAGCAGGAGCCTTGAATTACATTCTAAAAGATTAAACAGTTTTATTTCTATTAATCCAAAGAGTATTAGCGTATTATACTGCAGATGAGAAGTCGGAGAATTCTGCGGCGTGACTGTATGTGAACTGCAAGTGAATATGCAGCAGTTGGCACCCATCCTCTGTAAGCGGGCACCGAACAAGCCAAGTTTGTAAAAAAGCCTCTTAGACATGTAAACAGTGTAAGGCATGTTCTTGGCACGGAGAACTGTGCCCTGCCCAGATTCAAATCACTTCTAGCCTCACACCTTCTAGATGTAGACATCAAAACCTTCCAAAGATATCCAAAAACAAAAGGCTGCACTACTGCAGTGAGGGGCTGCCAGGGCCAGGCATGCCATTCCCATACTAAATATATTGTATATATATCTATATCTGTGTATATATCTATATCTGTGTATATATCTATATCTGTGTATATATCTATATCTGTGTATATATCTATATCTGTGTATATATCTATATCTGTGTATATATCTATATCTAGATAGATAGAGATATATATATATATATATATATATATATATATATCTCTATCTATCTATCTATCTATCTATCTATCTATCTATCTATCTATCTATCTAGAGAGAGAGAGAGAGAGAGAGATAGACTTTACGAAACAAACTGCACATGTCTACCTGTAGGTAAAAATCACCAAGTGGGCAATACAACTGCTTTAAAGACTAATGCCCCGTACACACGGTCGGATTTTCTGACGGAAAATGTGTGATAGGACCTTGCTGTCGGAAATTCTGACCGTGTGTGGGCTCCATCACACATTTTCCATTGGATTTTCCGACACACAAAGTTTGAGAGCAGGATATAAAATTTTCCGACAACAAAATCCATTGTCGGAAATTCCGATCGTATGTACACAAATCCGACGCACAAAGTGCCACGCATGCTCAGAATAAATTAGGAGACAAAAGCTATTGGCTACTGCCCCGTTTATAGTCCCGCCGTACGTGTTTTACGTCACCGCGTTCAGAACGATCGGATTTTCCGACAACTTTGTGTGACCGTGTGTATGCAAGACAAGTTTGAGCCAACATCCGTCGGAAAAAAATCCAAGGATTTTGTTGTCGGAATGTCCGATCAATGTCCGACCGTGTGTAAGCCTTTTTCTCACACTTGTTGCTTACAAGTTAAAATCCGTGTTTTTTGCTAGAAAATTACTTTTCTAGCAATATATATATATTTGGGGGTTCTAAGTAATTTTCTAGCAAAAAACACGGATTTTAACTTGTAAGCAACAAGTGTGAGAAAAAGGCTTAGTCTTTAAAGCGGTTGTATTGACCGCTTGGTGATTTTTACCTACAGGTAGACATGTGCAATTTGTTTCGTAACATGTACTAATACGAAAGAAATTATAGCAAATATACCAAATTAATTTGACGCGATTTGGTAATTCGTTAAAGGTCTAATGAAACAAAAGGTCAACTCAAAGTAAATCTTACAGTCCAATCAGCTGATTAATTTTGTGCTGGAGGTGGGATTACTGGCAAAGTGCATTCCTGAGAAGTGAGTGAGAAGGGTGATGTATTGTATATGAGCAGAGGAGAAGAGATATAGTCATTGTGTGTGTTAATAGATTCAATAAACAAACGACTTTCCAAACTAAGAATCATTATCACGAAAATATATATATATATATATATATACATATATATACACACACATATACACACACATAAAATATCGAATTTCAATTAATACGAAAGAAATTGTAGCGGATATAACGAATGAATTCGACATGATCGAGATTCAGTATAACGGATATCGACACTCTACAAATAATAACGAACTATCCGAAAACAAATTAACGTAACATAACGAACAGAATGAAATTATGTATTTTACAAATGACAACGAACCGAAGCTAAACAAAATTTCCCGTTGTGCACAAGTCTACCTACAGGTAAGTCTATAAGTAAAAAGAATACCTTGCAGGTTTAGGAGATATTGACCCTGCATGCAGCCGCTGACATCAGCGACGTATGCGTTCTGCAGGTCTGGAGTATCCTGCCGGAACCAAGAGCTCCCACATGCATGCGCGGGAGTGACGTCATCACGGCTCCGGCTACTCTCAGCGCCGGAACCAGCCGGAGTCAGCGATCCTGGAAGAAACGCTGAGAGAACATGTCAGCGCCCTCAGCAGTGACCGGGCACGCTGCGGGAGCTTCATTCTAAAGTAAGCATTTCATTACGTGCTAGTATTGTCTTGCAGGGGTTTTTTTTGTTTTTTCTGCGTTTTACTACAGCTTTAAGTGGTTAAACTGACCTAATTTACAGACCGAAGTTTATCCATTTGATCTAAAAGAACTGTGAGCAGAGAACGGCTCTGCACTTTTTACATAGAATCATGGAAATGCCGGATTAAGATCATGGGGGGGGGGGGGTTGAATCGTGATTTTTTTTTAACGATTAATCATGCAGCTCTACATCAAAAGGGTAACTCTTTCGTGGGGAAAAAAAATAGCAAATAAAGAAAAAATAATATACCGTATACAACTGTGAATCAAGTCATATTGTTATTGACTTTGAAAAGGAAAGGTCATTTTTAACATCTGCAGCGCTATAGTTTTCTGAAAATGCAATGCAATATGGCTACCTGGAGTTGTTTTGTACACACAATGTGTACTGAACACAACCTAGAAACATCATTTCCTGCTTGTGTGATTGGCTCATTAATTTTTCCATTAGTCTGCACCTAAATACAAGTCAGATTTCAGGCATCCCCTGCAACAAAAATGTCATTTTTGGTGAGATATTCCCAATAGAAAATCACAGCTAAAGGGATGCAAGACCCTGCAATTTTTCTCATTAGTGCAGGTGCACAGCTGATTGATAATTATGAAACCACTCCCATTAGACTCACTTTTCCACATGGACACAGAGAAACACAGCGATTTCTTTAGAACAAATAAAAGTAGGAATCTGCAACAAAGTTTGTTAAAATCATTGTAATGTACATAGATCACCCAGAGGGGAATGTATTTTTCTCAACAAAAGTGGAGGTACTTTTTAACGTGCCCTAAAGCAAAACTGAAGAAACCAGCAGCTAAGTAAGAAGAGCACTAGTGCCACTTCCAAACCGTTAACCACTTGCCGACCAGCCACCGTCATTTTACTGCGGCAGGTCGGCACGAGCCATCGTAGCTCGTGGGATCGGGATAGCAGGACGCGCACGCACGCACCTGCTGCACTGTGGGGGTACCGATGCTCGTGGCCGACGGTCACCGGCCACGAGCGATTGCAGGCACGAGAGGCAGAACACAGAAGTGTGTGTGTGTGTGTGTGTGTAAACAGACAAATCCCTGTTCTGCTCTGTGAGGAGAGACAGATCGTGTGCTCCTAATAGCTAGGAATCACGCAATTCATTTCCTCTAGTCAGTCCCCTCCCCCTACAGGTAAAAACACACACAGGGAACACAGTTAACCCCTTGATTGCCCCCTAGTGTTAACTCCTTCCCTGCCAGTGATATTTACACAGTAATCAGTGCATTTTTATAGCACTGATCACTATATAAATGACAATGGTCCCAAAAATGTGTCAAAAGTGTCCAATGTGTCCACCATAATGTCCCAGTCCTGATAAAAATCGCAGATCGCCACCATTACTAGTAAAAAAAACTAATAATAAAAATAATAATAATAATAACAAAAATGCTATAAATCTATCACCTATTTTGTAGACGCTATAACTTTTGCACAAACCAATCAATATACGCTTATTGCGATTTTTTTTTTTACCAAAAATATGTATACATAAGTATACATATCGGCCTAAACTGAGGAAAAAAAAAATGTTTATTTTATATATTTTTGGGGGATATTTATTATAGCAAAAAGTAAAAAATATTGTGTTTTTTTCCAAAATTGTCGCTCTTTTTTTGTTTATACCGCAAAAAATAAAAACCGCAGAGATGATCAAATACCACCAAAAGAAAGCTCTATTTGTGGGGAAAAAAAAGGACGTCAATTTTGTTTGGGTGCAGCGTCGCAGGACCGCGCAATTGTCAGTTAAAGCAACGCAGTGCCGTATCGCAAAAAATGACCCGGTCATTCAGCAGACAAATCTTCCGGGGCTGAAGGGGTTAACAAATTAAAATGCTTTGTATTCCACCCTATTATGCATTCTTCCTGCCGCCCACCATCTTGCCAATACCTTCTCGGCCTCTTTGCGTGCAAGTGGGAGGTAGAGATTTGCTAACAGGAATGAAACCTGGAGGTACTCAGAAGGTAGTCAGCTTATCTGAAGGAAATGTGACTTGAGATTGCCTTTAGATTTAGAACAATGCTTCATATCTTTCAGGCTACGCACTACATCTTCCAATCATCACATTTCAATGGTATCTGTCAGCCTCATCAGTCTGTTACAAGCTGGATTACAGTGGAAACCGTTTAGGCGGATGACTCATGGAGCGATCCGATTCTGAGCATGCTCTATAACGGATCAGCAGCTGACAGAGGTACAGCTATGAAGAGTATGACCATTGCAAGCGAGTGCTTCTCCCATCTTCTGAAAGCAGAAAAAGAGCAAGATACTGCAGGACATTTCAGAAATAACAATGTGGAGAGTAAAGCCGGCCATAGACGGATCGAAATTCAGAGGGTTCAGCAGGAACCAGCTGAATTTCAATCTGTTTATGGGCAGGCTGGTTGTACTGAAATTGATCCATCGATAGACTTCAGTACAACCAGCCCGTCAGGTTTTTTTTCACTCCCAGAGGCCAGGGGCGGACTGACAACTCATGGGGCCCCCGGACAATAGGAGATTATGGGGCCCCCGGGCAATAGATTATGGGGCCACACAGTATACACACAGAATACACACACAGAATACACACACACAAAATACACACACACAAAATACACACACACAAAATACACACACACAAAATACACACACACAAAATACACACACACAAAATACACACACACAAAATACACACACACAAAATACACACACACAAAATACACACACACAAAATACACACACACAAAATACACACACACAAAATACACACACACAAAATACACACACACAAAATACACACACACAGAACACACACACAGAACACACACACAGAACACACACACAGAACACACACACAGAACACACACACAGACACTGAAAAGGTACTGGAGAGGCAGGGCAGCTATAATCTTGGGATTTTTTAAAAAAACACAGATTTTTACATACTGTCCCTGGTTTTATTGAGGCTGGCAACTCTGATGGGGCCCCTTAGTGGCATGGGGCCCTCGGGCAGTGCCCGATTGGTCAGTCCGCCCCTGCCAGAGGCTATACCTGCCACCAGCTGCCGCTGGGAAAGCTTTGCTCCCCGTGGGCAGAACACAAAAAAACTATAAAAAATTTGCATAATGTATGGCCTTGCCTAAGTTTCCAGAAATATAGAGGAGGTTTGCAATCAGATGTACCTTGACAGGCCATAAATGCAGAGGCTCCCTTTATACAAGGGGAGGTTCCAGAAAAGTCCCCCCCCCCCCCCATTCTATGCCGATGTATTTCGAGGACGGTACCAATTTTACAGCATGTGAGATCATGTGCCGATGATGGGGTACCTCACTTGAAGGAGAAGTCCAGCCTGAGCTCGTTTGGCTGGGCTTCTCCTATGGGTCACAGGAGTGCAATTCGTTTTGCACTCCTGTGACCCCTTTTCAACAGAGAGCGGACTGAAGTTCGCTCTCTGCTGACGTCACAGGAATCAATCCAGGGACGGCGTCATCCCGACAAAGTCTGGATCCGCCAGGTGCCTGGACTGATGACTGTCTCAGGCTCTCAGTGAGCCACTGAGAGCCTGAGACGGCCACTCCCCGCCCCCTCCACAGCTCAGCACTCCGGTGAGTGTGGAAGAGCAGAGAGGAGAGCTGCTGACAGAAAGGCAACGGCTCTCTGCTCGGGGATCGGTGAGGATATTCTCCCGCTCTACAAGACTCTGGTCCGGCCGCACCTGGAGTATGCTGTCCAGTTCTGGGCACCAGTCATCAGGAAGGATGTACTGGAAATGGAGTGAGTACAAAGAAGGGCAACAAAACTAATAAAGGGTCTGGAGGATCTTAGTTATGAGGAAAGGTTGCGAGCACTGAACTTATACTCTCTGGAGAAGAGACGCTTGAAAGGGGATATGATTTCAATTTACAAATACCGTACTGGTGACCCCACAATAGGGATAATACTTTTTCGCGGAAGGGAGTTTAACAGGACACGTGGCCACTCATTAAAATTAGAAGAAAGGAGGTTTAACCTTAAACTACGTAGAGGATTCTTTACTGTAAGAGCGGCAAGGATGTGGAATTCCCTTCCACAGGAGGTGGTCTCAGCGGGGGGGGCATCGATAGTTTCAAAAAACGATTAGATAAGCACCTGAACGACCACAACATACAGGGATATACAATGTAATACTGACATATAATCACACACATAGGTTGGACTTGTGTCTTTTTTCAACCTCATCTACTATGTAACCAAGCCATCGGCGATGTTCGATTGCTCGGTTCTCAGTGCAGAGGTGTCGGGGGACAGATGCAGCATCGGACCAACGCTGCATCGACCTAGGTAAGTATGAATAGGCAAAAAAAAAAAAAAACCCATACTTCTCTTTTAAGACATAGGACTGAAACCTGGCTGGTTCAGCAAGCACCGGCCGAGATTCGATACATCTATGGGCTGGCTGATTGTACAGAAGTTGATCCATCGATAGACTTCAGTACAACCAGCCCGTTGGATTTCTGCATTCGATAACTGCCTGCGGGTATACCCACCAGCAGTAATGCAGGACGTCAAAAAAAGTCCTGCAAGCAGCTTCTTTGCAGGGCTGTAGGAGTGGTGAATACACCACTCCAAAAGCGCCCCTTCCCACTGAAATTGAAGGGCAGCGCCGCCGAACCCCCCTGCCTGAAGAACACAACAGCACTGTGGGGAGGTATTCCCCCCACCAACACATTTAGAGTTGATGGTGGAATCGACCTATTCTCTTTCTTGCAACCCGTGGATGCAGGAAAGAAAAAAAATCGCATTATATATGGCTTGCCTTAAGTCCCGTACACATGGGCAGAATATCGGGCAGTATTGGCCGGTTCAAGAGACGACAGCTGACATTAGGCCAGTGTGTACGGCAGCCTGTCCGGCTTCTGCTGAAGGGGCATGATCGAGAAAAGATCAGCCGATCAATGCGTTGAGTGCTGACCAGTGTGTTCTGGCGGGGGGGGGGCAATCCCCCTGTCAGAACACAATAGCTAAGTGGGAAGATTGCTGTACTAGCATCGGACAGTTAGTACAGCGGCTACTTTTGCGCTTTTCAGTTTTTATTCTTTCAGCCCAATGGGTTGAACGAAAAAAAAAAAAAATGGATAGCATATACCAGGCTTTAGAAACATCTCAGTAGTGACATAGCAATCAGCTGCGTGGGTGTTCCCGATGTCCGAAATCCACATGAGCGTGTCATTGCGGGATCCGGGGTTACTTCTGGCAAAAGCTTAGTCCAGAATGGATTTGCAGACCTTCGCTCTGGTTTCAAGGTGCGCCCAACTCAATGGTTTTATTAATGCTTTTATTCTTTTATTGTACCATTAAATCCTTTTTATGGTGATATCTGTGTCCTTTGTCCTACTTTGTCTCCTTTTAAAAAGAGATGAGAATGAAAGACCTCTGAGCACCGAGTGAAGACGTCTCTTTTCCACTCAGTAATGAGCTTCTCAGTTCTAAGAGACAATTGTATGAAGGGATCAGTAGTGGTAAATCCTGAAAATGTGTAATAATGGTAAATAATACTCATCTAGTACAGAACATAAAATATTAAAGCGGAGAGGCCACACTGGCTGAGACAATTGTCCAGCTGTGTTATCTGTTGGGATCTGCTCATTACTTGGGTTTTTCTCCTCACTATATAAAACTAAAAACCACAAAAAAAAAAAAAAAATAAAAAAAAAAAAAAACACATTTTGAATTTTACGTTTTTAGTTCGCTTCAGCACTACTTCAAGCTTGTTGAAAGCCTGCTAGCAATTTGCTTAACCACTTCAGCTCCGGAAAGGTTTACGGCACTGCATTACATTAACTGACAATTGTCCAGTTGTGTGACGATGTACCCAAATAACATTTTTGTCCTTTTTTTCCCCACAAATAGAGCTTTCTTTTGGTTGTATTTGATCACCTCTGCAGTTTTTATTTTTTGCGCTATAAGCAAACAAAAAAAAAAAAGAAGAAAAAAATTTAAGAAAAAAAATATATATGTTTTTACTATAAACACATCCAATAAAAAAAAAAAATGAAAAAAAAAATCTAATTTCTTCATCAATTTAGGCCAATATGTATTCCACTACATACAGTGCATCCGGAAAGTATTCACAGCACTTCACTTTTTCCACATTTTGTTATGTTACAGGCTTATTGCAAAATGGATTCATTATTTTCCTCAAAATTCTGCAAGCAATACCCCATAATGACAACGTGAAAGAAGTTTGTTTCAAATCTTTGAAAATGTATTAAAGATAAAAAAAACACAAAAACAAAATCACATGTACTGTACATACAGTGGATATAAAAAGTCTACACACCCCTGTTAAAATGTCAGGTTTCTGCGATGTAAAAAAATGAGACAAAGATAAATCATTTCAGAACTTCTTTCACCTTTAAAGGGATTGTAAAGGCAGAAGCTTTTTTTTTTATCTTAATGCATACTATGCATCAAGATAAAAAGCCCTCTGTATGCAGCAGCTCCCCAGCACCCCCTAACACTTACCCGATTCCCCTTTCTGTCCAGCAATGTCCACGAATGTCTTGGCCGTCCAAGACTCTCCCTCATGATTGGTTGAGACACAGCAGCGGCGCTATTGGCTCCGGCTGCTGTCAAAGTCAGTCAGCCAATTAGGAGATGGGGTGGGGCATGGGCCACAGCTCCAAGTCAGATTAGACACACAGAGCTGCGACTCGGATCAGGTGCCCCCAGCTGCTTGCTTGCTTGCTTTGGGGGCACTCAACATGAGGGAGGGGCCAGGAGCAGCAAAGTGGGACCTGAGAAGAGGAGGATCTGGGCTGCTCTGTGCAAAACCAACTGTACAGCGCAGGCAAGTATAGCAAGTTTGTTATTTTTACTGAATAAAAAAAACAAGACTTTACAATCAGTTTAATGTGAACTATAAACTGTACAACTCACTTGAACAGAGGCTGCTGGGAGATTATTGCACCCACGTGACCGGGAACGAGCGTGATTGGTGAGGACGCGAACGAACACAAGGGGGGAACGCAAGCGGCACACGGAGACAGCATAGCATACACCAGGCGAACCGGGCTGCAGCGCCCACCCTGTCCCTAACTGCTGGAAAAGCTCTGTGCCGGCATAATGGCACTTGGAAATGTGAGTGCATAGTTTTTTTGTGTTTTATGAAATAAAGGTTTTAAACGTTATTGTGCGATGATCGTTTTCATCCATTTTTATGAGGAACACTAAGGCCCTAGTATAGCTATTGGAGAAGTTCCCTTTGAGCGGAGTGGTTATCCCTATGAATGAACCAAAGGTGCAGTTTTAAAGAAATATCTGGTGAGTGGCCAATCTCACAGGTGGTGGTGAAGCACTAAGTCACTTTAAATTGATTGAACACAAGAGCACGCCGATCACGGCAAACTAACGGAAGATTTGCAAGCATATATGAAGGAACTTTATTATCAAGTGATACATGCCACCGGACTTATATATGATTTACACAATTTGCATATGATTGTTGTTTAATGTGATATATTTAAATAGGTGGATGGTGAATAATATTATGTCTAACAGATAGGATATATATAGATAGGAAAGAGAGTATAAATGAGAGCAGCGCATCCACACACATATCACTTGAACAACAAACTAAATTCTTTTAGGAGGAGGGAAGTAAAAATAGAAAATATATAAATAATTTGGTTGTATAAGTGTGCACACCCTTAACCACTTCCCGCCCAAAGACATCATATGACGTCTTTGACTTTCAGTGGGAATATCTGAAGGATACCTGCAGCTACAGGCATCATTCAGATATCCTTGTTTTGCACAGCGATTCTGTGCAGTATAAGAACGATCATAGGGGCAGTTTTGCGCGCTTGATCGTTCTTACAGGCGACGGGAGGGGACATCCCTCTGCCCCCCCCCCCCCCGTCCTGCCGCCATTCGGAGCTTCTCCGGGCTTTCCTGTGCAATCGGGGACCCGGAGAAAGAATCGTCCGCCGCCGGATGACGACCATAGAGATTTTCGATGACCAGATGTTCACCAGTCATCTCTATGACCGTCGGGGGCCTGGGGGCGACGTTATGACGTCACGTCCGGGCCGTGGATGTAAACAAAGCCGCAATCGTGGCTGGTAGGCATGAGATCGTGGATTTTTTTTCCTCTCATGCTTTCCAATCTGGAGAAGAAATGTGGGGTATTATTGACCCCGCATCTCTCCATAAAGTGGACCTGTCACGAACAATTCCTATTACAACGGATGTTTATATTCCTTGTAATAGGAAGAAAAGTGATTAAAAAAAAAAAAAAAAATGTAAAAGAACATGGAAAAAAAAAATAATTTAAAAACGCCCCTGTCCCTGGTAGCTCGCGCTCAGAAGCGAATGCACACGCAAGTCCCGCCCACATATGTAAACGCTGTTCAAACCACACGTGAGGCATCGCCGCGTGCATTAGAGCGCGAGCAACAATTATAGCACTAGACCTCCTCTAACTCTAAACACGCAACCTGTAAAAAAAAAATTTAAAGCGTCGCCTATGGAGATTTTTAAGTAGCGAAGTTTGGCGTCATTTCATGAGTGCGCAATTTTAAAGCATAACATGTTGGGTATCTATTTACTCAGCGTAACATCTTTCACATTATTCAATAAAATTGGGCTAACTTTACTGTTTTGTTATTTTTTAAATCATGAAATGTTTTTTTCCAAAAAAAAAAAAGGCGTTTGAAAAATTGTTGTACAAATACCGTGCGAGATAGAAAGTTGCCATTTTACAGCACTTAGTCTTTTTGGGTATGAGTCTATCAGCATTGCACATCTTGAAAAAGTTCTGAAATGATTTATCTTTGTCGCAATTTTTTACATCACAGAAACCTGACAATTTAACAGGGGTGTATAGACTTTTATATCCACTGCAAGTATTCCAAGCCTTTGCCATGACACTCAAAATTGATTTCAGGTACATCCTATTTCCACGGATCATCCTTGAGATGTTTCTAGAACTTGATTGGAGTCCACCAGTGGTAAATTCAGTTGATTGGATATGACGTGGAAAGGCACACACTTGTTTATATAAGGTCCCACAGTTAACAGTGCATGTCAGAGCACAAACCAAGTCATGAAGTCCAAGGAATTGTCTGTAGACCTCTGCGAAAGGATTTTATGGAGGCACAGATCTGGGGAAGGGTACAGAAACATTTCTGTAGCATTGAAGGTCCCAATGAGCACCGTGGCCTCCATCATCAGTAAATGGAAGAAGTTTGAAACCACCAGGACTCTCTTCCTAGAGCGGGCCACCTGCCCAAACTGAGAGATTGGGGGATGAAGGACCTTAGTTGGGGAGATGACCAAGAACTCAATGGTCACTCTGACAGAGCACCAGCGTGGAGAGAGGAGAACCTTCAAGAAGAACAACCATCTCTGCAGCACTGCACCAATCAGGCCTGTATGGTAGAGTGGCCAGACGGAAGCCACTCCTCAGTAAAAGGCACATGACAGCCCGCGTGGAGTTTGCTAAAAGGCACCTGAAGGATTCTGAGAAACAAAATTCTCTGGTCTGATGAAAGAAAGATTGAACTCTTTGGCCTGAATGGCAAGAGTCATGTCTGGAGGAAACCAGGCACCGCTCATCACCTGAGCAATACCATCCCTACAGTGAAGCATGGTGGTGGCAGCTTTATGCTGTGGGGATGTTTTTTAGCGGCAGGAATTTGGAGACTAGTCAGGATTGAGGAAAAGATGATTGCAGCAATGTACAGAGACATCCTTGATGAAAACCTGCTCCAGAGCGATCTCTGGAACTCAGACTGGGGCGAGGGTTTATCTTCCAACAGGACATCGACCCTAAGCACACAGCCAAGATAACAAAGGAGTGGTTATGGGACAACTCTGTGAATGGCCCAGTCAGAGTCCAGACTTGAACCCGATTGAACATCTCTGGAGAGATCTGAAAATGGCTGTGCACCGATGCTCCACATCCAACCTGATGGAGCTTGAGAGGTCCTGCAAAGAAGAATGGGAGAAGCTGCCCAAAAATAGGTGTACCAAGCTTGTAGCATCATACTCAAAAAAGACTTAAGGCTGTAATTGATGCCAAAGGTGCTTTAACAAAGTATTGAGCAAAGGCTGTGAATACTTACTGTATGTACATGGGATTTTTTTCATTTTTTATTTATAAAAAATTTTTCAAAGATTTCAAACTTCTTTCACTTTATCATTATGGGGTATTGTTTGTAGAATTTTGAGAAAAAGCATTCATTTAATCCATTTTGGAATAAAGCTGCAACATAACAGAATGTGGAAAAAGTGAAGCACTGTGAATACTTTACAGGTGCACTGTATTTCTGGTAAAAAAAAAAAAAAAATCCCAATAAGTGCATATTGATTGGTTTGCGCAAACGTTATAGCGTCTTCAAACTATGGGATATTTAAAAAAAATTTTTTTACTATTAATAGCAGCCATCAGTGCCTTTTAGCGGGACTGCGATATTATGGCCGACAAATCGGGAACGAACTGATACTTTGCAGGAAACAGTGACACTAATACAGTGATCGGTGCTAAAAATATGCACCATCACTGTACAAATGGTACTAATGGCTGGGAAGGGGTTAAACATCTAGGGCGATCAAAGGTTTAAATGTGTGCCTAGCCAGTGTTTGCGTTTACTATGTGTGCTGCTTTTACTAGGGCAAGAAATGGATTCTAGTCCCTGCTTTCTAAGAACAGAGAACCCATGCCTTCCCCCTGTCAGAACTGGGATCTTCCTTGTTTACACATAGGCAGATCCGTTTACCAGCAAGTGCCGACACCCGCAGATCAGCTTCTGTTGTAAATATTCCCAGCAGAAGCGGCACACCCCCCTGCAGGTGAAAGTGATCCGGCGCGCACAGCTGCCGCCCTGTAGCAGGAAAATTTCTACAAGCTGCTTGCTATGGGGGCACTGGTGCGTGCTCGCTCACAAACCCTGCTCTATGCATCCATAAGATACAGAGCCACGGCCCCCCCCCCCTTTCCTTATTGGCTCACTGGCTGTGACCAATTAGCTGCTTCTCAACCTGTAAGGAGAGGGAGTCCAGGGACAGCCGAGGCTCTCGTGCACATTGCTGGATCAAGAGGGGGCTCAGGTGAGTATTGGGGGTTGTGGGGGGAGAATCACACAGAAGGTTTTTTACCTTCATGCATAGAATGCATGAAGGTAAAAAAAAAAAAACTTTCAGCCTTTACAACCAGTTTAATAGTTATAAAAATAGAAACGTTAAAACGTATTTATCTTGTAAAGCAGTTCTGAGATTCCACATCCAACCACCACATGCACAAGGCCAGCAGTGTCACCCACTTTCTATGAACCACCAAGATAAACAGCAGGTTAATTAATAAAAGTGGCAATGAATTAAAGAATAACATGCCTGAACAAACTGATGGCAACGAAGGTAACTCAATAACCTACTAATTACAAGAAAGAATGAACAAATTCCAGGAACAGCTCTCTCATTCTTCAGAAAAAGCTCTATAATGAAACCTATTATCAGTCACAAATTGAAAACTAAATGGGGAATTTCCATCAGAATAAACATAAGCTAAATGCATATTGCTGAGACCTTGACATTTTTTGGGCTGCGAGATGGAGGAACCTGACAACCTGAAGCTTACAGAGGCTTTATTTGTTATGATGAAAATAAATCACTGCATTGTGCCTAATGAACTGTAAAGAACACGTCACTTTTTCTTTTGTTACTGAACTGGAAATCCATGCAAGTCGTAGGAACATACCCGAGTCCCTTTATAAAATGCGCCTTCCTGCACCAAAACCATGCTGCATAGGGGTGCCATTTTTTTTTATGATTATATATATTTTGGGTTTTTTTCCTTTCTCACACACACAATCTCTCCTTTATTCATACCTTTGTGTGTGCTGATGTTTTTAACTAGCTCTCTATGTCCACAAAGCAAAAAACACATTTGAGTTATTATAGTCTAGCCACCATATTTTTTATCACATGCATTTCAAGAGGAAGATGCCATTGTTTACTCTGTGCATGTATGTTGCATATATAGTGTGTTACTGCACTAGCACAGTGGTTGTCAACCTTTCGGACCTCACGGACCACTTAATAAAGTCACAATTTTGAATCCCGTGGACCACAAATATGAATTTTACATGCCTTATAGACATACAATGCTCCCGCTCTCTGCCCCTCCTCCCCCTGGATCACACTGCTGCCTCATACACACCATGCTCAGGCTCTCTGCCCCCCCCCACCCCCATCACACTGCTCCCTCATACACACAATGCTCAGGCTCTCTGCCCCCCCCCACCCCCATCACACTGCTGCCTCATACACACAATGCTCAGGCTCTCTGCCCCCCCCCACCCGCATCACACTGCTCCCTCATACACACCATGCTCAGGCTCTCTGCCCCCCCCCCCCCCCACCCCCATCACACTGCTGCCTCATACACACCATGCTCAGGCTCTCTGCCCCCCCACCCGCATCACACTGCTCCCTCATACACACAATGCTCAGGCTCTCTGCCCCCCCCCCCCCAATCACACTGCTGCCTTATGCGCACAATGCTCAGGCTCTCTGCCCCCCCACCCCCATCACACTGCTGCCTTATGCGCACAATGCTCTGGCTCTCTGTCCCACCCACCCCCAGATCACACTACTGCCTTATACACACAATGCTCAGGCTCTCTCCCCCCCCCACCCCTTCCCCTGGATCACACTGCTGCCTTATACACACAATGCTCCGGCTCTCTGTCCCCCCCCCCCCTCCATCACACTGCTGCCTTATGCACACACAATGCTCTGGCTCTCTGTCCCCCCCCCCCAGATCACACTACTGCCTTATGCACACACAATGCTCTGGCTCCCTCTCCCCCCCCCCCAGATCACACTACTGCCTTATGCACACACAATGCTCTGGCTCTCTGTGTGTCCCCCCCCAGATCACACTACTGCCTTATACACACACACACGCTACTCCAGCTCTCTCCCCCTCCCCCTATATCACACTGCTGCCTTATACACACGATGCTCCGGCTTTCAGTCCCTCCCCCATCACACTGCTGCCTTATACACACACACACACAATGTTCCAGCTCTCTGCCCCCTCCCCCTGGATCACACTGCTGCTTTATACACACAATGCTCCAGGTCTTTGGCACCCTTTCACCTGGATCACACTGCTGCCTTATACACACAATGCTCCAGGTCTTTGCCACCCTTCACCTGGATCACACTGCTGCCTTATACACACACAATTCTCCAGCTCTCTGCCCTCCTCCCCCTGGATCACACTGCTGCCTTATACACACACAACGCTCCAGGTCTTTGCCAACCTTCACCTGGATCACACTGCTGCCTTATACACACACACAAAATGGCCCCGTTCTCTGCATCACCCTGCTGCCTTACACAGACTGATCATTGGATCTCACCTCCTTACCCAGACATGTGCTCAAACACGGTGCTCCTACTGCCATTGGAAGTCCCCTCCTTCACCTCCTGCTCTCTGCACTACTCCCGGCGCCCCCCTCTAAGTTCACAGGAGCAGAGCTACAGAGGAGGCATCGGGTATCAATGCGCACTGACAGCATTTACGGTCAGCACACGTTGAAAACAACACTGGAAACATTGGGCAGTATACCTCTGCCACAATGTTAAATTCGGAAGAACCCCTGCGGACCATCAAAATTTTCTCATGGACAACCAATGGTTGCCGACCGCTGCACTAGCACATGTGTACATAGAACTAATAACGGGGAGCACAGTGGCTTAGCTCTTTTGCCTTCCAGCACTGATGTGAATGTACAATATACATAAACTTCTGTAACAAATAACAGCCAATGAGAGTTTGTAGATTGCCATTATTAAACATTTCCAAAGGTGCCTTTGTTGTAATTTTTAAAGCAAGGGTGAGGTTCCTTTTTAAAAGTATTAATTCTGGTATGCTGTCATTTATTTTAAATGTACACAGGATCTTGCCTTGAATATTTATAGGGTCCTGTAACTAAGTTTCCTCCTAAACATGCATATTCGGAGCCTGAGTTTGCATATAAATAGAGAAAAAGGGCAAACAGCACGAAAGAGGAACTTAAACCGATAATTGTGACGGTAATAAGATCTGTTCAACCCAAAAAATACGTCGAATAGAATGCAGTGATAACCAAATTTCTCCAAAACTCTCAAGTTAGTGACAAATCAAGATTAAGGGCAGGCAGAGAACCTATACATTTCACTTCACCCATAGTAAAATAACCAGCACAAGCAGAGTTAAAAAGAAAAATACCATGATTGCCATATCATAAAACCTCTAGCAGAGCCCTCAAGTTTCAATGCATCCTGGTCGTAATTGGTTTTCGTAAACCTCCATTGAGACAGGCGAGACACCATATAAAAGCAACAGACATTTCTAAAGCCTAGTACACACCATTCGTTTTATTTAGGTTTAACCCAGCAACAAAAACCTGAAGAGTTTGGGAGGCGATCCTGTACTAATGTTAGTACAGCAATCTCCCCCCCCCCCCCACTGAGCTATTGTATTCTGACAGGGGGACAGTCCACTCACCAGAACACAACTGGCTTCTGTCGGACCGGCTGCCGTACACACGGGCTGAATGATGGCCGGTTTTTATTGAACCGCCAGATATTCAGCCTGAGTGTACGGCCCTTAAATCTGGCTTTGCTTGACCTAAAACTACCCTTTCATACATCACCAGCTCTCAAACTCTACACAATCTATAATCTCTGCTATGATAAAATTACACACATAACAAGTGTGTAAACAAATGTATAGGAAAATAAAGATCAGGTAGACACCAAGAACCTAAATTACAAAGGGCAGAAAACTGATAGGACATATTACCTCTTCCGAGAAAACATACTGTACATAGGATTCATATCATGTTTGGTGTTTGTCAAGTGGCAATTTCATTCTGTGCTGTGCTGGTTGTCAGAATGTGAAATATCAAAACTGGTAAGGATACTTGGAGTTATTAGAAAGCAACTAGCTCCATCAAACTGCACCTACTCTGAAGTAAATTGCACAGGAATGAAAGACCAAGCAAACTTTGCTAAGTACCATTTTAATCCTAGTTATTTGGCAGTTATTGTCAGTTTTGATCATTTTCTGTGTTTTTTTTTTCTATTAAAACAATATGAAAATATTCTTTAGCTGAATTTCTAAAGAAAAACAAAAGAATCCTTGCTGTTTATGATCCTGTCTGAGGGCCGGTTCACACTGCTGCGAATTCTATTGCGAATTTGAGCCGTTGCGATCGCTCAAATTCGCAAGTCATTTAAATAACATAGTGCGTTGTGAATCTAAGCTGCGTACAAAAAGGGTCCTGTGCGAGTTTGATCCGTATGCGATGCGAATTCAGCTCCATAGACTGCAATTGAACTCGCAATGAAAACGCAATTGTACATTCACATCACTGCGATATTCATTATTTTTTATATGGCTGGCCAGACATAAAATCGCGATCCCCTCCCAATTTGACAACCAATTCGCAATATTTGCCGTAGAATCGCAGTAGATTCGCCAGAATTCGCAACGAAAATTTGCAACGCAATCGGATCAAATTTGCGCAAAATTCGCACCGCTGCAGTTTGAACCGGCCCCTAAGTGTGGTGACGAGTTTCAAACATTTCTTCAGCTTAGGTTCACAGTGACTGCAGGTCAGAAATCGTGCGAGTTCAGATTTCAAACCGGCAATGCAGTCAGACTTCAGGGGCGATTTGACAGACATATGTGGGGGTTCCTGCACAGATGCCTATACAAATCGCCCGCCCGAAACCCCCCCCCCCCCCCTGAAGTCGCCAAAAGTAGTACAGGAACTACTTTTGGGAATCAGTGCGGCGCTGTACCGATTCGGGCCGTGCCATTGCCAGCAATAGCCACTGATATGTGAAATCGCATGCCAAATCAGCCCGATGTGAACGTGGGCTAAAAGTCGGTGTTGCTACAGTGTGCTTCCGTTAAGACACGGTGGCAGCTGCTGTTTGTTAACTTTTACCTGCAGAGTTAAAATGGAACTTTAGTCAGAAAAATCAATTTTGCAGGTATAGCTCTGTAAAACATTAAGAATAAGTGCCTATACTGTTTATAGTACAGTAATACACTGTCTCACCTGGCTCTGCACATGCTCCTTATTTTTAGACACTGCCGAATTTGTAGAGGCTGACCTGCTTACAGCCTTAAAGCATTTGTTAACCAAAAAACAACAACAAAAATTGATCCTGCGGCTTTAAAGCATGCTATATGACACAGCGCCTTGTCTTGTGTCACTTGGCCCCCTGTAACACCTAAAAAAAACCTGTCTGATCCTGCCAGTTTCTCCCCTCCCTTCTGTAAACTGACCACGGTGTATCATGGCTGCTGAGAGCAGACACCATGGTCAGTTTATGTGCCTCTGTCATCAGCAGCCTGCTATCTGCTCCTGTGTCCTCCCCCCTCCCCTCTCTGTGTGTGAACCACCCCCTCCCTCCTCCTGCTGCTCTCATAACACTAACCTGTATACACCATCAGCACTGCCTCCTATTGCAGTGTCCCCCTCTGAATGATTTATAAATATAAATGCTGTAAATACCTCATTCAAGAGCCGATATTGCGATCACATGACCTGCCAGCTCTCTCCTCCAGACTGACATCAGCAGAGGAATCTCAGCCCCGCCCACTCTCAGAGCAGGAAAGGAGAAAGCTGGCCAGTCATGCGATCGCAATCTCGGCAGTGAAATTAGGTATTTGCAGCATTTATTTTTATAAAACACACACAGAGGGGGATACTACAACAGGAGGCAGCGCTGATGGTGTATAGAGGTTAGAGTGGCTTAACAACCACTTTAAAGCGTAATTAAACCCTCCTATCTTACAGCCAAGGAAGCTGCTCCTGTTTGATCTGCAACTGCCATGGTGCTGCACATGTGAAAACACAAGCAAAATGTGATAGTTAGCAATCCCGGGTTTAGTTCTGCTTTATGATTTACTGCTGTTCAGGGGCTCTGGGCTTCAGTAAAATGGCAGCCAACAGCAATGACAAACAGGAGCAATGCTGGAGGCAATTTACAGCACACACGTGTTGGTAGCATAATTATATATAAGTCAAAAAAAGAAAAAAAGACCTTAAGGTCAACGCTGCGCTCTATAATTAGCAAAAAATAAAGAGTGTGGAGCAGCCAGCACCCCAAGTTTCAATATCACAAAACTTCCAATATAATAAATGCAATTGAGTTGTGATCACATCGGATCATTGGACTCCCCACACTGGATCACAGTCCACGGATCGCATTGGCCCCCCAGCACAGTGTGAATAGAAAGAACGGCTGTCTTGGAGAATTATAAGTTCTGGGGAGACTTTCAAAATTCCCTGTGCTGGGAGAGACTGCTAGCAGCAGTCATGGCTTTTTGGTAAGCAAGCTACCTCACTTTTGGGTGTTGACCTGAACACATGTTGATTTATATTAGGAATATTGGAGTCACAGCTTCCGTTTCCTGCAATTCACCTTTTCTCCTGTGGAAGCACACTATTTATGGATTTTCTTAAGGATCACTTTGGGACATTGCTTTAGTTTTCCTTTTTTTCTAATTTTTTTCTTTTTTGGATTTTTTTCTTTTTGTTGGGATAATTGCTGGTTTTATTTTATTCATCATTAGTTTATCACTATTTGAGTATTTCACTACTACGGTTGTTGCCTTATTTTAGATTTGCTTTTCTCAAATGTATTATTCCACTTGCAATATATATTTTTTTTTAGTTTATTTTAATAATTCCTGGCACAATTTTTTGTTTTATATTTTTCAATTTCTAGGGCCGCACTGATTGCACGTAGCAAAATTATATATGTTGAATGTATTTTCTTTCCTAAAGAATATTATTTTTGTTATGGGTAAAGTTCCGCTTTAACTGACCCCATTGACGATCACTCTGAGTCAGCTGATGTTTAGATTGATGTACCGCTAACTGAAACAATCTCTGCACAAGGTGAGACAGAGTGTAAGGCCCCTTTCACATGAGGCGGACTCCGTTTCTACGGAGCCCGCCTCGGTCTGCCGGCTCAGCGGGAGATCTGTCCGCTGATCTCCGCTGAGCCGGCGGATGACAGGTCCCTCTCTGCTCACTGAGCGGGGAGGGGCTTGTCAGGTGCCGCTGCCGCCTATGGAGGGATCGGACGAAAACGGACAGCGTGTCCGTTTTCGTCAGATCTCCCCCGATCCGATCGCGACGGACCTGGACGTAGGGCCATCCGTCTGCTCTTCGGCGGATCGGATGTCAGCGGACATGTCTCCGCTGACATCCGACGCTCCATAGACTAACATGGAGCGCCCGTTCAGGTCCGCCGTCAAAACTGACAGGCGGACCTGAACGGTCCGATCGTGTGAAAGGGGCCTAATCCTCCCATTCAGGTTGCAGCAGTGGAAACAAGGACTGCTGCAAAGACTGGAATGGCGACTGGAAAAGGTTTTACCACCACTTAAGTCCACGGCCCCGGAATGAAGAGGGGTGAAGATGAATGTTGCCACAAGCGGGGACAGCGCAGGCTTTGTTTGCAGGTAAGTGCAAACGAGGCATACTAGCCCATTATGCTTTTAATTTGCAGGGGGAAAAAAAAAAAAAAAGAGGAAGTAAAACCCATCAGGATTTACTTCCTCTTTAAGGAGATGGATCATGTCATAGGACTTTACATGCTTGTGTCTTCACAGTCTTTGTGAGTATTTTTATCCACTTTTATTAATAAATGGTGTCTGTGGTAATACACTAGACCGATGCAACCTTTCTGTACTTTTGGTCTATATCATCTCATATATAACTGTCCAGTGATAAATGGTGTGCTTTATAAAATGTGTAACCAAGCTGGAATGCCAAACACAATCAAAAATAGAGAAAAGTAAATGATTACCTGAAAGCAGCGACCAAAGGAGCGTAGATGGAGTCGCCATCGTACACGTAGAGATGATCCCAGCTGCACTCTGTAGCAAAGTGGTTGAAGCGGAGACGCAGCACTGTGTTGGGTCTGGAGACAGAAACAAAAACTTACAATGAGTAATTCAGATGTCACTAAAATGGATCTATTCTCCCCTCTCTAATTATCCCTTCACACAGGGAGGGGGGGGGGTTGGGGAGGAGGCAGAGAAATAGAAAACATTTTTTACCTTAATGCAAGGAATGCATTAAGGTAGAAAAAGTTTTTTAACTTCAGTATCACTTTAACCACTTCAGCCCCGAAAGATTTTACCCCCTTCCTGACCAGAGCACTTTTTACGATTCGGCACTGCGTCGCTTTAACTGACAATTGCGCAGTCGTGCGACGTTAAACCCAAACAAAATTCACGTCCTTTTTTTCCCACAAATAGAGCTTTCTTGGTGGCATTTAATCACCTCTGCAGTTTTTTTTTTGTGCTATAAACAAAAAAAGAGCGACCATTTTGAAAAAATACACAATATTTTTTACTTTTTGCCATGATAAATATCAATCAAAAATATATAAAATAAACAATTTTTTTCCCTTAGTTTAGGCCGATATGTATACTTCTACATATTTTTGGTAAAAAAAAAAAAAAAAATTATTATATTTTAATATAGTATATTGATTGGGTTGCGCAAAAGTTATAGCGTCTACAAAATAGGAGATAGTTTTATGGCATTATTATTATTAATTTTTGTTTTACTAGTAATGGCGTAATGCAATTTTTATTGGGACTGCGACATTATGGCAGATACATCGGACACTTTTGACACATTTTTGGGACCATTGGCATTAATACAGCGATCAGTGCTATAAAAATGCATTGATTACTGTAAAAATGTCACTGGCAGGGAAGGGGTTAACACTAGGGGGCGATCAAGGGGTTAATTGTGTTCCCTGTTTCTGTTTCTAACTGAAGGGGGGAGGGGACTGTGTAGGGGAAGAGATAGATCGCTGTTCATACTCTGTATGAACAGATGATCAGTCTCTTCTCCCCTCAGAGAACCGCAAACTCTGTGTTTACACACACAGATCCCGGTTTTCTGTGTGTCAGCGGCGATCTTGACTGCAGGGCACTTGCATCGGCTGGGGGGGGAGTGCATCGGATGGCCACAGGGCGAAGCGTCGTAACATAATGTCGCTTCGCCCAGCTGTGCCATATTGCTGCAGTAAAACTGTGGCGGCTGGTCGGTAAGTGGTTAAGTGGCATTGTGCCCCATCATTTATGTCATCGGGCCCCACTGCTGCTGTCACTGGGAGGAACAGCGTCCCATCATTGGTATTATCAGTTGGAATTGTACCCGATTGTTGGTGTCATTGGAAGGAAATTTGCCCCATTGTTAGTATCGTTAGAAGGAACTGTGCCCCATTGTTGGTGTCATTGGGTGGAATTTGGCCCTATAATTGGTGTCATTGGGAGGAATTTGGCCCTATAATTGGTGTCATTGGGAGGAATTTGGCCCTATAATTGGTGTCATTGGGAGGAATTTGGCCCTATAATTGGTGTCATTGGGAGGAATTTGGCCCTATAATTGGTGTCATTGGGAGGAATTTGGCCCTATAATTGGTGTCATTGGGAGGAATTTGGCCCTATAATTGGTGTCATTGGGAGGAATTTGGCCCTATAATTGGTGTCATTGGGAGGAATTTGGCCCTATAATTGGTGTCATTGGGAGGAATTTGGCCCTATAATTGGTGTCATTGGGAGGAATTGTCCCCCATCATTGGTTTCATTGCATCCTATCCTTGGTATCATAAGGGAGGAACTGTGCCCCATCGTTGGTGTCACTGGGAGAAATTGTGCCCCTTAGTTGGCGTCCGTGAAGGAAATAGTGCCCCAAGGGCCAAATAAAAGAAAGCAAAGGGCCGTATCTGGCCCCCAGGCCACAGTTTGGGGACTACTGCTTTGAAAGATTAAGCGTTATGGAAATGCCCAGATGAATTGGAACTGC
>NC_133324.1:923856826-923883429 GCF_042186555.1 Aquarana catesbeiana
GGTCTATAATTTGTGTACCTGTCACTTTCCAACCTCACATTATTGAAGAGATCCCATCAGAAATAAAATAAGAAATCTGCCATTGTTGACTTGTTTCTAAAAGGTTGGAGGTTTTGGGGCTTTCATTCACATCCTTGCTTTGCTATTTACAGCTGAACTACAGACAGATATAAAAGATAAAACAGCCTCTTACAATAGCTAGAACGCTTTATAAAAGTATATAAAAAAAAAAAACACCAATACATCCATACACCTACACACAGTTAGGACATATGCAGGTGTGTAAAACTGCAAGACACATTAAAATGATTCTAAAGGCTCAAGGATTTTTAACTTCATGCATTCTATGCATGAAGGTGGTAAACACACCCCTGTGCAGCATCCTGTTGTGGGAATTTTATGAGGATGTATTTTAATGTGTATTGTCATAGTGTCTCCCAGTGTTAGTTCTCCCGCAACCCGCTCTAAAGAGCTGACTGGGGCAGACTGACGCTGGTTGAGATCCGTTTGGTAGTGGAAAACTTCCTGAGGTTGGAGAGAAGTGTTTGCAGATTGAGGATATGTCCGCCAGCAAAGGGCCCCTGTGCGAAGCACAGAACGATCGTCTGGTGGGGGGGGGGGGGATATGTTCGCTCTGCAAAGACATTATCGGTTTAGCGGATATGCGCTGGTGTCACCCCTGTGTGTCTAATCAACATAGTTAGGGTGCCATGGCGTACACCAGCAGATAATCTCCCAGCAGCAGGAACGGTAGTATAGTCCGGGTATGTGTTGTTCTCAGAACGCAGAATAAGGATTCACGATTAAACGGTAAAAACGGGAGTTTTTGAACTGTTGTGGTCGGGATCAGCGTTCATAATCTCAGGCTTCCTGTGATCATGACAGACAGGGGGCTGGAGATCGTACACGCTGCCCCCGCCCAGACACGCCCATAGGACTCCTCATTGTTAATTGGTTGTTGTATAACCCCTCCTGTTTGAGGGAATGCCTGTGCTTGATTGGTCGAATGTGAAACCATGAGGCTCTATTGTTTATATGAACAAAGTTGGCTCCCGGGAAGGGATCAGGGCAGACAAAGGAGTAATGGAGCCAAGATGGTGAATATCTCTGTTTACTGGGGAAATTCGGGAGACATGGATTAAGATCCCAGATGCATTATACTGAAAGGGCGTGTATTAGTGCAGGTGAGATTGATTACGTATAGTGTATAGCGAAATCTCCATGTCAATCCCCCCCAGCCCCCCCCCCCCCCCCCCAATACTTACCCAAGTCCCATTTCAATCCAGCGGCGTGCACAAGCGCCTCAGCTATCCAGGGACTCTGCCTCCTCATTGGAGGAAACAGCAACAAAAGTCATTGGCTCCCGCTGCCGTCAATCACAGCCATTGAGTCAATCACAGGAGATAGAGGGTGGGGACGAGCCAAGGGTCTGTGTGTGAATAGAGACACAGAGCAGCAGCTCAGGATTGAGACTGCAATGGGCGCCCCCATTGCAAGCTGCTTGCTCTAGGGGGGGCACTCGGCAGGAGGGAGGGGCCAGGAGCGCCAGCGAAGGACACGAGTAGAGGAGGATCAGGGCCGCTACACAGAGAAGGTAAGTATAACATGGTATTTATTAAAAATAAAAAAAATGTGCCACAAGTAGAAAAGTCACGTTACAGTTAACTGGTTCACTTCTTAAAAAAAAAAAAAGAAAGTAGAAGCAGCACAGAGAGCACAGTTGCACTGCAGTGAAAGGAACTTGCTGACAAGAGGAGAGAGCGGTGTGACAGAAGAGGAGAGAGCGGTGTGACAGAAGAGGAGAGAGCGGTGCGACAGAAGAGGAGAGAGCGGTGCGACAGAAGAGGAGAGAGCGGTGCGACAGAAGAGGAGAGAGCGGTGCGACAGAAGAGGAGAGAGCGGTGCGACAGAAGAGGAGAGAGCGGTGCGACAGAAGAGGAGAGAGCGGTGCGACAGAAGAGGAGAGAGCGGTGCGACAGAAGAGGAGAGAGCGGTGCGACAGAAGAGGAGAGAGCGGTGCGACAGAAGAGGAGAGAGCGGTGCGACAGAAGAGGAGAGAGCGGTGCGACAGAAGAGGAGAGAGCGGTGCGACAGAAGAGGAGAGAGCGGTGCGACAGAAGAGGAGAGAGCGGTGCGACAGAAGAGGAGAGAGCGGTGCGACAGAAGAGGAGAGAGCGGTGCGACAGAAGAGGAGAGAGCGGTGCGACAGAAGAGGAGAGAGCGGTGCGACAGAAGAGGAGAGAGCGGTGTGACAGAATGATGAACTCATCAGTCTGCTACTTCTCCAATTGGGGTACTTCACACAGTACTGATGAATAAAAATCAAACACTCCCATCAGGAAAAAGAAACGAGAGGATGGGCTGCATAGCCCTTGCGTGTTTTAGTGCACACACACGCATTTTAATCAAGTGAGATGTACTCGCATATATGCAAGTAATTGTGCGTATGTGTGTGTATATAAATACCGACCAGCAAGGCTACAGTCTTTTTTTTTCACTGATCTATACGCAGCGCAATTTCTGGGCGTGTGTGTACAGGCTCTTAGAAAACAGTAGTCTGCATTTAAGGCCCATTCCCACCAGAACGCGGTGCAGGAAACCAGCATACTGTGTGTGTTTTCAATACTATGTTCATTATAACTGGGTGTGCAATCTGCTGAGGGTGTCAATGTATTCCTAACAACACTCCGAACACAGATTGCAAACGCAGTACGTCTGCCTGCACTGGATCACATGGTACCAGAGTACTAAGCGATCTGGTTGCCGAGTGTTTATAAGTAACTCGTGTGCTAATTTTGGTGTAACACAGTGCTATTTCAGTCCATTCAAATGAATGGGCTGAAAGTTGCAACGCACTGAATTGCACCACCATACCAGCAAACGGTTACTGAAGTGCAGGAAGAGCCCCCTTAAAAAGCCCCCCAATTTGTTGCTTTGCAGCCTGAAATGAAGACAGACACAGTTTTTGATTTATCAAGCTGTATTTACTAGTGCAACTTATAGAATCCAAGTGAAAGATATAACACCAACATGTAAGAAACAAATTAAAAATCAATCAAAAACAGATTCACCGAGTTGGAATAAGGATCACCCCCTTGTGTCAGCTATTGGTTGAACCACCTTTTGCTTTAATTCCAGCCTTTAGTTTGTTGGGATATGTCTCTACTAACTTTGCACATCTAGACTTTTCAATATTTGCCCACTCTTCTTTGCAGAACTGCTCAAGTTCAATTAAATTTGATGTTGACCGTTTGTGGACTGCAGTCTTCAAGTAATTTAAAAGATGTTCAATGGGCTTTAAGTCTGGGCTCTGACTAGGCCATGCAAGGATATTCACCTTTTTCTCCTTACACCACTGTGTGGTCATTTTTGCTGTGTGCTTTGGGTCATTGTCATGCTGGAAGGTAAACCTTCTTCCCATTGACAACTTCCTGGCACAAGGCAGCAGATTTTCCTCAAAAATTGGTATTTTGCCCCATCCATTATTCTTCTATCCTGACAAGTGCTCCAGTCCCTGCTACAGAGAACCACCCCCCCCCCCCCATACTAGGATATTAGCCCTCCATGCTTTACTGTAGGATTGGTGTTATTTGGATGGATTTCCGCCAGACATATCGTTTGGTGTTGAGGCCAAATAATAAAATTTTAGTCTCATCTGACCATAACATCTTTTTCCATTTGGCCTCAGAATCTTCAAGGTGCATTTTGGCAAAGCTCAGAGTGGCTTTTCTTTTGGCGATCTTGCAAACAGTGCCTTGTCACCCATAGTTGATTGTTTGCTTCAGTTGCTCAACCAGGGGCTGAAATGCTCTAGGAAAGCTCTTTTCATGCTAAGCTAATCAAAATGACCACACCTGATCACAGCTGGAAGTCAAATGGCTTTGTGTGCCATTCAGAAGGTGATTGGGTACACCTGATTAAGTCATTTTTCCAACTCAGTGATTCCGTTTTATTTTTTTCTGACATGTTGGCATTATATCATTCACTTGGGATGTAGTTGCATTAAGTAAATACAGCTAGATAAATCAAAAACTGTATCCGTCTTCATTTCAGGCTGCAAAGCAACAAAATGTGATTTTAAAAGGGGGAATTCTTTTCTATATCCACTGTATATGTTACACCCCAAATACGGGTGTAATATGTTACTACAGTTAAAAGGTGAACTTACCCTTTAACTCTTGAAGCTTTGTTGGGTGGCAGCTTCCTAAAGGGGCTAGCAAACTTATCTACTAGATTTTTGTTTGGCTTCCACAATAGAAATTGTTTTATGTTGGAAGAAGTCTGCTGTCCCACTAGAGCAAATTTAATTGGATCATGACCAATGATAACATAGCAAGCATATTAAATAAACCGCAAACCAAATTTGAACTAATATGGAACCCGTGGATTTAATACAACTTCTCTATATGAAATCTTATAGCTTCCCCCCTTCCTATTTCTTGCCCTCTTTCTCTGTCAAGTGTCCTACTGTCCCTCATCTTGAGGGAAGACTCCTCTACTGCCAGCCAATGGCCCATGTAGATCATGGACAGAGTTGTACTTTGAAAGTGTGAAATGATCATGTGGCTTTTCAGCCTCCCAACTAAATTTTTAATAAATGCAGAGACTACTACTAGCAAACTTTATAACAAGCCCACAGCTGCTATTAATTACCATGGCTCATGGTATGTGTCAAGCCAGCCATAAATGGATAGAAATACGGGCGGTTCAGCAAGGACCGGCTGAGATTCGATTCATGGATTGGCACAGGCTGATTGTACCCAGATCGATTGATCAAATTAACTTGGGTACAACCAGCTTGTCGGATTTATTACATTAGATTACTATTAGTAATCATTGAGTTCTGCCAGCTACCCTGCCAAAAGAACACTATAGTGCTGCCAGAGGCTGGAGATGGGGATGGGGGGGGGTGTGAGAGTGATTTCCTTTCCTTCAACCCGTGGTGGAAGCAAAGAAAATTGAGTCATCTACGGGCTGCTTTAGGCTGGCCATACAATTTACAATTTGAATCTATAATAATACAGCACTGTGCAAAGAGGATGGCAAAAGCATGAAAGCACTGTTTCAAGATTCTATACTTACTCTAAATTTACCTGCCTGCAGTTTTCTTTGAAATGTAAGCACAGCTCAGTTTACATTCTGGCACAGCGCTTGTGTGCCAGGATGACCAATGATGACAGCCACAGCACAGCACCCGGAAGAAGCCGGGTAGAAAAAGCAGATGCCTAGAAGGGATGTCGGACTGCTGAAGGATAGGATAAGTATCACAGAGTTTTGCTCTCCTATAAGTTTGGGTCAAAGGATGGCATGCAGCAGCTTCAATATGTGTTGGTCAAAAGGAATCTTTTACAAGTAGGCAAACGGCTCCAGCATACGATATGCCTGCAGTTTCCTGGACTACTTGTTCCAGCAGTGTACAACCATATGGACATGGACCATCATTCTCTTATGTGTGACACACAAACTACAAATAAAAGAAACACTTTTTTAGTAAAAGAAAAGAAGGGCCAAAACTCAGGCTATTGTTACCATGCGTCTTCCTGTCCCAGTGATGACCAGACTCATTTATCATCCCACTGACAAGTAAGCCAAGATGAAAACTGCCAAATGGTCAACAGCAGCAAGAAAAAAAAAAGTCAGCAGCTACAAATACTGTAGCTGTCGCCTTATAATATAAGGACACTCACCTGTCCAGGGAGCCTGCGATGTCAGCCCCCCAAGCTGATCCATCCATCAGCTGCGGGTGCAGGCATTGTAAGAAAGGGAAAATGGCAGGGAATGCTTCCTGAATGGTTATAGATGAGAAACTCAAGTGCCAATACGAATAATAGTGAAACCCAAAAAACAAAATTCAGCTGCAGCAATTCTAATGTGCTCTAATACCACATATAAGAAAGCTGAATAATTGAATAATAGTGCGCTAGAACCTATAAAACTGTTCCACAGCGATAAATAAATAAAACAACCACATATTATGAATTGAGAATTTCCCTTGAGAAAGTCACGTGACCTGTGACGCAACGCATCGGGAGGAGCCGGTGACGACACTTCTGGGTGTTTGTTATGCTGAACACGCTGGATGTGCAGTGAGGAGGCAAGCTTCGTTCTTACGCCGATCATTCAATATGCGGTATACATTACGGCAAATGTGAGTGATTACTTTATACGGTGAGTGTTTACTTTTTACTTTTAAGAGGAGGCAATCAGTGTATTAGCAATCTTGTTATGTTAATTGTTTTGAGAATCAACTTATCCTGGAGAGGCTGGATTGCTTTTGGAAATGTCCAGGAGAACTGTTTGCACTGTGTCCCAGGATCGGAATTCATAGAGGCTGACCATCATAAGGATTTTGTGTCAAAGCTCCTGGAAGGTGGATTTTGTGTCAAAACTCCTGGAAGGTGTTTTGAGGTGGTGGTGACTTTCCATATGCACTTTTTTCATTTTTGGTTCATATTTGGTTCTTTTATGATCACGGTCTAAGGACTCTATTACAGAATTTACATATCAGAGGCTTTTGCGATAATCAGATGTGCATGGACAATTCATTATATGGGGTTGTTGTTTTATTTATCACTGTGTAACAGTTTTATAGGTTTCTAGCACACTAATAATCAATTATTCAGCTTTCTGAATGGTCCCGTCTATATTCTGGGACACACACAGGTCCCAGAAGGAGAAGGGCTGGATACAACCGTGGAAGTGACATACCTTGCCGCAGCAACGTAGGATGGAAGTCCCAAAGAAAAAAATACAAAAATAGTTTGAGACAGAGTTCTCTTTTCGCCTGGAACTCAACTTTAACAGAAGTCTTTTCAGGACTATCCAAAAATTAAATACAAACAAACCAAAAAATTCTAGGCCTTCATTGGCAGGACATCCATAATACATAGCACCTGAGTACAGACAATAGAACAGGATACATAGCCAAACCGAGTTGCACAGCACCAGAAAGAGTCATTGGCCAGAAAGCCTCTTTGTGGCAGCAAGGTTCAACCTCATCCACCAGCAGACAATTATACTGTTATAATTAGTGGAATATTCATTACTGTATTCTTGTTTCTGGTTTATTTCTCAGAAAGCATTGCAGAGGATCAGGGTGACTGTCAAGCAACTAGAAGCTTAGTAATAGGCATCACCCACGCTTCTCCCAGTGCAGGTTTCCTTTATACGAATCACCCATTGACCCGTATCTCTTAAAAAATCCTAATAAGACAGATTGTCGCTAACATCAAAGTGCCAATAAAAGATGACAACTCAAAGAAGATAGTAATTACTTAGCTCTTTCATTACCTACACTGCAGTAGTGAAGAAAAATTGTTGCCTGAAGCCTGTTCAGAAACAGACACTTTCAGGAGTATTGATCTGCGGGTCCCCACATACACTCAGTGGTTGTCTTCTTTGCTGACCCCCCAGGTCACTACAAGACAGATAAATGACGAAGGGGGGGCTGTGGGAGAGAACACCGAGCGCAACAGGGGACCCAGAGAACAACATTTCTAAGTGTCTGAAGAGACTGCAGGCCATAGTTTCTTTATGAGAGGTATTTACTAACTTCTTTGTAGGGACATCTTTTATTGTCCCTTTGATTTTAGTGATGGTTATTTTAAAGCAACTGTCACCACCTAAAATAAAAAAAAGTTAGAAAATGTTCCCTGTAAAAAACAAAACAAAAATGCAATGCTCGTCTGTCCTGTTCCCATCAATCTTTGTAGTCTTGAAACACTACAATCGGTAAACAATCTTCAGCATCTAACACCCCTTCTGTGTGTTGGATGCCTCACTACTAAATGCTGCTGCGCCAAACAAAAGCCACCAAGTCGCTGCAAGTAGTAGAGGACCAAACACCCAGTAGGGATTTCTTCAGCATCTGATATCCAGCGCCTCTCGCTCTGCCGCCACTCCACCCCCACTGTTTTTACCAGCAACTACAGGCTGTCAAAACGGCAGCCGGCAATTACTTTGCATTACACAGCAGATCGGCTGTCAAAATGCAATAGCTTCTGTGTAAAATGTCACTGCCAGATAGTTGGCAAGTGTCATTGAGTAAATACAATCTAACAATGTATTGTTTCACTGCATTCATTATTTCTTTCATATGTAGAGCAAAGGGTCTGACCCGGATCTGCATATGAACTCAGTTAAAGAAAAGTGAGGTTATCATTCATTAAAGTATAACTAAAAGGCAAAACTTTTTTTTTTTTTTAGTTTTGGATAGAGTGAAGACGGATTAGAAGACCTGTTTTTATTGTTGTCAGTGTCCCTTTTAAAGGGGTTGTCTTTTTTTGTTTGTTTTTAAACAAACATGTCATACTTACCTCCTCTGTGCAAGGGTTTTGCACATAGTGGCCCCGATCCTCCTCTTCTGGGGTTCCCCAGCAACACTCCTAGCTCCTCCCCGCATCGAGTGCCCCAGCAGAGAAGCTCTTTCCCTGGGGGAACTCGTGCGGGCGCGCTCCCATGTCCTGCTGCTGTGTCCATTGACACAGGGTTCAGGTAAATAAAAGGGGGGCTCTGGGGGGGCTGCGGCATCACAGGAGGTTTTTCATTTTAATACATAGAATTCATTAAAGCGGAGTTCCACACAAAAATGGAACTTCCGCTTTTCGGAACCCTCCCCCCCTCCGGTGTCACATTTGGCACCTTTCAGGGGGGAGGGGGGTGCAGATACCTGTCTAAGACAGGTATTTGCACCCACTTCCGGCATAGACTCCCATGGGAGTCTATGCCTCTTCCTGTCCCTCCACGCTGTCTCCTGGGAAACACACAGCTCCCAGGAGATAGCGGGGACCAGTTACGATGCGCAGCGCGACTTGCGCATGCGCAGTAGGAAACCGGGAAGTGAAGCCGCAACGCTTCACTTCCTGATTCCCTCACCTAGGATGGCGGCGGCAGCTGCCGAGAACCGAGCGGGTTCTCGGCTTCGCCTGCCGACATCGCTGGACCCTGGGACAGGTAAGTGGCCATTTATTAAATGTCAGCAGCTGCAGTATTTGTAGCTGCTGGCTTTTAATATTTTTTTTTTTGGCGGTTTAGGTGGACTCCCTCTTTAAGGTGAAAAACCTTTAGAGTTTACAACCCCTTTAAGGAGATTCACCCTCTTTTTCCTGTTTACGATTATCATTGAAAGTAAAAAGTTAACAAAAACGCCAAATTTGGGGTTGTAATCAGAAAAGTAATAGATGGGAAATCTTCCAATGGGGACATTAGTTCTGGTGACTTGGGGCCCCCCCCAAAGTGATTCCCTTAATTTACAGGGATTTTCTTTCATTTCACGTTTTGCCTATGGGACAGGAAGTGAAGGTAAATCTCCCCAATGGGACATAGATGGCATAAAAAAAAAAAAAAAAAATCTGACAGGGGTTATAACTCTCACCTAATCTATCCAAAAAATAAAATACTTTTGCCCATAGTTCTACTTTAACCCTAATAAGCATTAGTTAAAGCGGAGTTCCAGTCATTAAACAAATTTAAATACAAAGAATAATCTTTGGAAAAAATTCCCTCATAATCTGTCTCTTCCTCTCCCCGGCGCCTGACGTCATTTCCCTCGGCGCCCGTGCTCGCTAGTGCTCCTGGGAGATGCTTGTCATCATTTCCCAGGAGTCAGTGAGCAGCGCCGAGGGCTTCATTGCCATCACAACGGGGGCGGGCACTTCCACCAACGCCCGTTGTGATGGCAACGCTGTGCCGTACATACAGCGCATGCGCGAGAACGGGCAGTGCATGCTGGTCGCTCAGCTGCACCAGAGCCCGGAAAATAGTGCTTGTGGGCTTCACATGCCCACAAGCAAGATGGAAATTAGCCAGAACAAGGAATAAAAAATATCCTGCTCAAATAAATAGGGCAATTGAGCAGCGATTAAAAAGATAAACGTGAGTGTTAGTAATAAGTTCTTTAAAATTAATAAATTCATCCAAAAAAAAAATTTTTTCACAGTTGGAACTCCGCTTTAAAGTAGAATCCCAGCCTACACCTAACTAGCCTTAAAACTGTCCCCTTCACCATCCAGACACCTATGCAAACCATCACCAAATCACCAACTACAACTAAGTTATCGCAGAATAAAGAGGCCCACAGTGGAAAAGTAAAAACTACTCTGATCCATAAGGAATATACAGTCATGACAGCTGAAGTAGTTAAGCCTATGTTCACACTACTGCAATGCGATGTACTGCGAATTTAGTCCGTTTTTTTGTCCTGTGTGAGGTGTGAATTTGCCTTGCAGTTTGAGTTGGACAGGTGTGAATTTATCGCGATTTTCAGGAGGCAGATAGTGAACAATTCGCAGCGATGTGAACAGTGTGCTGCAAGTTCAGTTGAAGCCTATTTAGATAAAATTCACATCGCACCTGCAGTCAACACGCACAGGACCCTTTTTTCTTGCACCAAATTCGCAAAGCATAGATGTGAACCAAAGCCATAGAATACTATGCTTTTTATGTGACCTACGAATCTGTGTGTTACTAAACGCATCAAACCCGCTGTAAAATTTGGATCAGTGTGATCCCAAGCTTAAGAGAGTAATTTCATTTTCAAGTTCCAAAAAGTAACCACAATACGTTTTTTTCTGTGGGCGATGCAGTTGTTTGTAAAAGCAAGCTGAGCCAATTATCCACTAGATTGCTTTTACAGGCGGCGGAGGGGAGCCACTTCCCTCCTGCCACCCTCCAGTGCCTTTCCAGGCTCTCCCATCCCACCTGGGAGCCTGACACTGAAGCAGGGAGGTATCGCCGGCTTACCATAGAGGTGATCGGGGACCAAATCTTCCTTTTGTAAGTTCACCTTTTGTAAGATGTTATGTTACACCCATATTCATAACATGTTCCTGTACCACCATACACCCCCCCCCCTCACATTGCAATGGCGGTGCGTCCATAAAGGGTGCAGTAGCGCCGCCTCATCTCTCCTGGCACCGCTCTAACACCATAGATAGATTCATGCATTGCATGAATCTATGGTCGCCGCTGACACCCCCTATTCAGGTGTCCGGCCCCTTTTCGGGCGCCTGAATTACAGCGACGGGGGTGTTTTTTGGAAGCACCTGATTAGAGCTATAGGCTCTAATAGGCGCCCAATAAGGTGAACAGCGGCGCAATGCTGTGCATTCGCTGTTCACTCAGCTGTGTGTTAGCAAACCGAAGGAATTCAGTTTGCTAACACTGAACCACCTCTCAGCCAATCAGGTGCTCGGGTGTGTTACCCGTCACCTGATTGGCTGAAATGTCAGGCGCTGTGATTGGACACCTGATAGAGAGGACGGAAGAAGACATCGAGGAGCGTGCAGGACACCGCCGCTGACACACTACGAGACAGGTAAGTGCTGAGCGATGCACACTGGCAGCATTTGATGGGGCACAGTGGCGGCAATTGATGGGCCCACTGGTAGCATTTGATGGGGCACAGTAGCGGCAATTGATGGGCACACTGGTAGCATTGGATGGGGCACAGTGGCGGCGCTTGATTTTTTTTTTTTCAGTTTATTTGCGCGCCCCCCAAAAATTTTGAGCACCAACTGCCCCATTGCGACAGCAAGCGGGGGATCTCCTTCCCCCTGTGTTCTGTGAATGTGAAAACTACAAGTATCAACAGCTTTTGCAGTTGACGGCTTGTTGTTCTCAATGAACTACCAGGGTGCTGTTAAGCGCTCTAAGTAGTTCTTAAGGTATTCTAGGCAGAGTGTAACTGCCTGCCTGTGCGCTGATCATGGGTGCAGGGGTCTCAAACTGGCGGCCCTCCAGATGTTGTAAAACTACAAGTCCCATTGCAAGGCTGACAGTTACAAGCATGACTCCCACAGACAGAGGCATGACGGGACTTGTAGTTTTGCAGCAGCTGGAGGGCCACCAGTTTGAGACCCTGCATAGTAAAAAAAAAAAATAAATAAATAAATAATAATAATAATAATAATAATAATAATAATAATAATAATAAATGCACATTTTTATTTACCTGCAAAAAGGTGCATTTTCTTTTTTTATCCCTTAAAAAACGTAAGCGACGAGTATTTATCCAGCATGTATACAAGTCATTTTTGACATGTAAAAAGCATCTGATCACACCAATCTTAATGTGATCAGATGCTTTTTAGGCAATAGAAGAGATCTCTCCATAAAAAGGACCCGACACTGCTTATTGTTTTCACACAAGGTATGTTAACATTGCTTGTGAAAGCAATAAAAACAAAAATGAAAGACAGTATAAAAAATAAGTGAAAATGAGAGTAAAATTAAAAAAAAAAAAAAAAAAAAAAAAAAAAAAAATCACACACGTTGGTCTCATACGCATACGTAAATGACAATTGCACCACATGTGTTAGGAGTGAGAGCAATAATTCTAGCACCAGACCTCCTGTGTAAACTGGTAACTTGTAAGGCTTTTAAAACATCGCTGATTATTAAATACCCGTAGTTTAGCGCCATTCCACAAGTGTGCATAATTTTAAAACGCAACATGTTCGGTATCTATTTACTCATCATAACACAATCTTTTATATGTTACCAAAACAATGGGTATTATATTGTGCTTGGGTACATTAAGATTAAAGAGTACGGTATTTTTTCCCCCCAAAAAACAAGGTGCAAATAGGTGTGACATGAGAAAACATTCTAAAACCCAACATTTTGGGGGTTCGGAATAATTTTCTAGCAAAAAAAGTGGATTTTTACATTTAAACAAAGCTGAAGGGAAGTTTCACCGGGAGCCAGGTGCAAAAATGGAAACCCAGGAAGCCTAAAAAACACCAAACTCAGGCCGCTGCACTCAGACTCAAAAGACCAGAAGAGAATAAAAACAACTCAGGGAGCGCTGATCCAAAGAGTGGTAAAGATGTTGAAGAGGACAACTGTGTTTACCATAAAAGATGATTTGCAAATGTGATTGATGAAAAAAAGTCTAAAAAGATAGTCAAGCCGTGTAGGCAACATCGGTATTCAGCCAGTTTGAAATGAATGCCCTGTGGATATCTACACTCTCAGTGGCTGTAACATTCACTCAAAAACCTGTGGGATGGATGGATAGTTGGATGGATGGTTGTCCCACCTCCACCGCTGCTAGGAGTAGGATGCTGTGGGCACTCTAGGAATCCGGAGCTGCCCGTGGACATCTATCCAGATGTGAAAGCCCGGGATCGTGGCCAGATATCCAGGGGAGGGGGGACAGTTCATAAACCCAAGGTCTCTGGATCAAGGGAGCCCTGAAGAAAGGGTTAACCCCCGAAACATGTAGTCCCACATGGTTCAAGCCCAGTAACATTTTGAAGTCTTGTCCGTGTTCCTCTCTCCTCCTTCTGTCCCTGTGTTACATGACTCATCGCCAGTTGGTTGGAGCCCACCCGTGTCTGGAGCATTGGACGCGGCTGGTCAGGAGCTCTGGTCTCCGGAGACCAGGAAGTTGTGGTATCCCCTGCTTTACTTGGTTTGTTCACCAGCATTGCCCCATTGCTCGGATCATCTGCAAACGGAGCCGACCGTGTCCTACTTCCCCCTGGGCTCCCATGATCCAGAGACCTTGGGCTCATGAACTGTCCCCCCCTCCCCTGGCGTTCCCTGGATATCTGGCCACAATCCTGGGCTTTCACATCTGGATAGATGTCCATTGGCACCTCCGAATTCCTAGAGTGCCCACAGCATCCTATTCCTAGCAGCAGTGGAGGTGGGGCAACCATCCATCCTAAGGGCTTTTGAGTGAATGTTACAGCCACTGTGAGTGTAGATGTCCACAGGGCATTCATTTCAAACGGTTTGGCTGATTACCATTATTGCCTACACGGCTTGACTATCTTTTTAGACTTTATCAATCACATTTGCAAATAAACTTTTATGGTGAACACAGTTGTCATCTTCAACATCTTTATCACTCTTTGGATCAGCGCTCCCTGAACTGTTTTTAAAAAGCATAAGGAGAGGCCTGGTCTTAAAGTGGTTAAATGTCTTCCCTGGAAGAGTCCTTACCATCAGCACCTCCAGGGAGAAACTGGAATTGTAACTAGATATAATCTCTCTCCCCTTGCATCGAGCTTATTTTTCTAGCAAAAACCTGACCTATGCAATATACAGGGTCGCTGGTATAATTTCCCTGTTTCTTTCTGTGAATTTCTGTTCATTAACATAATGTAATTATGCAGCCAGAGCTCCTAATGGCCTAAAAGCTAATGAATGCTACTGGAAGGTCAACACACTCCTCATTCCTGCATTGGTAGAGAAGTTTAAGCGGTTTGTGGTCATGAGTAATATAATCAAATGGACTGGCAATTAACAGTCTTTCACACAAGACTTCTAATGCTGTATGTGAATATACACTCACTGGCCACTTTATTAGGTACACCTTGCTAGTACTGGGTTGGACCCCCTTTTGCCTTCAGAACTGCCCTAATTCTTTATGGCATGGATTCAACAAGGTGTTGGAAACATTCCTCAGAGATTTTGGTCCATATTGACAAGATAGGACCACCACATCCCAAAGGTGCTCTATTGGATTGAGATCTGGTGAGTGTGGAGGCCATTGGAGTACAGTGACCTCATTGTCCAGTGGTGAGATGATTGGAGCTTTGTGGCATGGTGCATTATCCTGCTGGAAGAAGCCATCAGAAGATGAGTACATTGTAGTCATAAAGGGATGGACATGGTCAGCAACAATACTCAGGTAGGCCGTGGCATTTAAATGATGCTCAGGGGGGAGGGGAGATGGGAAGAAGGAGAACGTGGGAAGAAGGAGAACGTGGGAAGAAGGAGAACGTGGGAAGAAGGAGAACGTGGGAAGAAGGAGAACGTGGGAAGAAGGAGAACGTGGGAAGAAGGAGAACGTGGGAAGAAGGAGAACGTGGGAAGAAGGAAAAGGGGAGAAGAGGAAGGGGAGAAGAGGAAGGGACAGAGAGACCAGATTCTAACAGGACACCCAGTGCACAACAACAATTGATGTAAAATAAACTTACACAGCAATAAGAGAAGAGAAAAAATATATACTGTTGTTATGACACCTGTGAGTAACTAGCGTTGTTCAATGATAATTTCCTTGTTGTTACAGAATTCTCATATTATCATTGAACAACGCTAGTTACTTCCAGGTGTCATAACAACAGTATATGTTTTTTCTCTTCTCTTATTGCTGTGTGAGTTTATTTTACATCAATTGTTGTTGTGCACTGTGTCCCTGGGTGTCCTGTTAGAATCGGGTCTCTCTGTCCCTTCCTCTTCTCCAGCCTCCCCTTCCTCCTCTTTCTCTTCTTTCCTCCTTTCCTCCCATTTCTTTTTCATTCTTCTTCCTTCTCTCTTTTTTTCTCCCCCCCCTCTTTTCTTTCTTCTTCCTTCACTTCCATGCAGTTTTCCCCCCCTCCCTTACCCCTTTTCCCCCTCCCCATTTCCCCTCTCTTTCCCTCCCCCCTCCCCAATTTTTAATTCCCTTTCTTCCCTCCTAATTCTTCTTTCCTCTCTCTCTTCATTGCTTTTCCTTCTGTTCCACCACTGTACACAGTGTCATTTACCTTTTAGCAGCACACCCTCACTGTGGTGGTGTTTAAACCAACGCAGAATATTCATATTTGCATATTTTTTAATCACTCGTAGCCCGTCCTATAAGCCCCCCGTGTCTGCCCCCAGGGGGAACACCCAGATTGGGTGTCTCAATATTGCTGTCTTTCACTTTGTTGGTGAGTTTGTGCTATACAATGTATTAACACTCCAATACGTTCACTATTACTTTGTTATCTTACTATATTTTGGATGTAATTTTTATTATCTACCTTTTCCAGATGTTAAAATTGGACGCCTCCTGAGGAAGCAGCATTGGCCGCGAAACTGTTGAGGCCTAACGTCCATTATCACATCACAGTGTCTCGACCTACTCTTGGGGGCTTCACCAAGTATTGTTTTAATATTTGTGCAACTATGTCTTTTGTAAACAACCCTGATGTTGTGTTTGTTTGTATAACAATGTTTGTAAATTAAAATAAATTAAAAAATTTTTACCAAAGATCAACTATCCTTTTGGGTACCGGAATAGTCCAATATTCTTCCTTTGGGGAGGTAGGGCTTTGTTGGAGTAGCCCTTATCACATTCTCCCCACTCCTTCTAATATACATTCAATAGAGACATCTGGTTCCACCAGAGGTCCGGCCTACAATGTGCTCTACATTAATGATGTCCCCTCAACCACTGAGAGATATACAAAGCTGCCAAGTGTGGATGGTAGATACCTAAAAGTGAAAAGGTTACAAAATTGCCATGTAGGACTATAGAGTCCTTCTAAATTATTTCCAATAATAAAATGCTAAGTTTAGTTAAAATCAAAACCATAAAAATCAGCACAAGGAACATAAAACGTATTATAATGTGTCCCTTGTGCAGATTCTCCATTTAGGTGAAAGCTTTCCCTGTCCTATCCTTCCAGGCACAGCAATCTTTCAGCATGGCAAGGGGGCAATACAATTGAAAGGACTGTCAGAAGCTCTCATCAGGATAACCTATGCCCGCCCTTTCCTGCCAGATCCACCATTCACAGAAGCCGTACTACAGCTGACACAGGATCTCTGAATGGTGTATGGGTGGATGATAGCTCCGCCACCTCCATTCATAGATCATATTTTATTCATAGAAGCTGTACTGTGGCTTCTATGAATGGTGGATCTGGACGGAAAGGATGGACACAGTCAGGGTTCGGTTTATGAGACAGGTAATGCAGAGCTATGCTGGGAAGCTACTGGATGTAAGCGGCAGTCATGGAGCCAAGCTGGAACACAAGCCGAGTGGATGCAGCAGAAGACTTCCTGATAAGGCTCAGCTGATGACGTCAGTGGGCGTGGCTGCGCATTTCAGGGCTTTCCATTGGCTTGACAAAGGGGCGTCTATTGCCCCAAATGCATAGCCACGGATGCCAGCATGCTGACATCATCAGCCGAGATAATTCCAGGCAGCCAAGCCTTATCAGGAAATTTTCTGCAGCATCCACTCAGCTTGTGTTCCAGCTTGGCTCCATGACTGCCGCTTACATCCAGTAGCTTCCCGGCAGAGCTCTACATAACCGGCCACCTCCATGCCAAACTCTGCTATTCCCAGCTGCTTCCCAGACGAACTCTGCATGGAGATTATGTTAGATATGCCTCCTGTTTAAGTTTTAATTACAGTGGTACCTTGGATTATGAGCATAATTCGTTCCAGAAGAATGTGTGTAATCTAAAGCACTCGTATATCAAAACGAGTTTCTCCATAGGAAATAATGCAAACTCAGATAATCTGTTCCAGTGGCACTGCTAGCGTTTGCAGTATCGCATGCAACCAGAGGTGGGGGGTGCTGGAGACATTCGGATGCACTTGGGAACTGAGTGTTTCCAAGCGGCTCCAAATGCCACCAAGTGTCACCGGCACCCCCTGCACCTCTGGTGAAATGCGGTACTGCACACCTCAGAGGCTGGAATCCTGCTCGTTTTGCGAGACAAGGCTCTCAAACCGAGTCGGGATTTTTAAAAAACAATAGCACGTATTGTGAAGCGCTCGTAAACCGCGTTACTCGCAATCCGAGGTATTAATGTACATTAAGCGGAGTTCTACACAAAAATGGCACTTCCACTTTTCAGGAACCCTCCCCCCCTCCGGTGTCACATTTGGCACCTTTCAGGGGGAAGGGGGGGTGCAGATACCTCTGTAATACAGGTATTTGCACCCACTTCCAGGCATAGACCCCCGGGGGGGGGTCCACACCACTTCCTGTCCCCCCCCCCCCCCGCTGTCTGCTGGGAGACACACGGGTCCCAGAGACGGCAGGGACCATTCGATTTGTGCAGCACGACTCGAGCAAGTGCAGTAGGGAACCAAGAAGTGAAGCTGCAAGGCTTCACTTCCGTGAGTCCCCTACCGAAGATGGCGGCGGCAGCATACGAGGACCGAGGGATGGTTCGGCCTCGGGTGCCGACATCGCGGGCGCCCTGGACAGGTAAGTGTCCTTATTTTAAAAAAGTCAGCAGCTGCAGTATTTGTAGCTGCTGACATAAAAAAAAAAAAAAAAATTTGTCGGACCTCTGCTTTAATAAATGGCTACACTTAGATGGCGGTGCTCTCTCTTTTATTCATTATCTGTGCACTAGATTAAGCGGTTGTATGCCCGTAAACGAAAAAAACAAAACAAAAAAAAAAAAAACCTGTAAGGCAAAGGCATAATGAGCTAGTATGCACCACATGTCCAATCAGAGTGGGAGCGTGTCACAGAGGTCACAAGCCTCAGACACAGAAGTCACGAACAATGTACAGGTACGTTGTTTCGCGCAGCCCTGCCACAGTATATAGTTAAAAAGAGGTTACCGTAAAAAAAAAAAAAAAAAATAATTGATCCTGTGCCTTTAAAGCATGTTATACAGCACAGTGCTTCTGCTGTGTAATTTGTCTTTCTATAATCTAAAATACCTGGCTGATCCTGCCCTCTCCTCTGATGAGGTGGCACTGATAGGCTAAGGTGACACTGATGAAGAGGCACTGATGGGAACTGTTAGGTTTGCACTGATAAGCAGTGCCCTGATTATCAGTGTACATGTCCCTTTTAGAGAAGCCAAGTATCGGCTCTCTTCTTCTCTCCTCATGCTGTCAGCATGAAAGTAGGGCCGATAACCAGCATCTTTTTTACATCTGTGATTGGACACAGCTGATCATGTGGTAAAGAGCCGCTGATTGGGGACAAAGGGGAGGATACTATTAACGTAGCCAAAAAAACAGACTTTATAGGCATGGAAACAATGGAGAAGTGAAAATAATATATTCAAAACATTTACTGAAAAAAGTACAAAATATAAACACAATATTCAAAAAGAGATAAAAAACATGAAAGCTGATACTAGTACAGTGAGCCCTTGTGCGTCTACGTGTTTCGCCGTGAGGCTTCTTCAGGATACGATCAAGGTTCAAAGGCGTAACAAAAGAGAAACAGAGAACAAGTCTCACTGTCTTTAATTTGGTAGGCCTCGTGTACGGGGGGTTTGAATGTAAATCTTTTATATCCTTAAACACATATCTAAAGCAAGGGCCCGTGTGTGTCTTATATCCAAAGAGAGAGAGACCATCAGGACAATAGTGCTGAGGTATCCGGCATCACATAAAAGCAGTAAGCCTTAATAAGGTTAAGCACTGCTGGCAGGCATGTAATACAGCCTTTACTGGTATGCAATACGTGGAAAATAGCGATATACAGGTATGCCCCTGTGAGACGGCTGGGTGCTGTACTAGAGATTGGCTCTTTACCTCGATCTGTGACCAGCAGTGTCCTCCAGGCGCTGATCACAGAGTGCGCCGCCCACATCCCGCAGCGGGCGCAATCACGGGAGGCTGTCATATGATGGCCTCCCAGAGATAGCCGGCCGCGCTGTAGCCATCACTCGGCTATAGTGCGGTCAGCAAGTGGTTAAGGAACTTACTTTTTCTCCCACAAAAATTGACTGATTACAATGAGCAACAGCATTTTTTTTTTTTGCTTCTTTCAAACCATCCCCTCAACTTCTCAAAACTGCCTAATAAATAAAAAATATTCTTCTCAGGTTTCCAAAGACTGCATAAGAAGATATTTACTTCCATTACATCTTGTGGCTCAGCAAAGGCCAGTCTCCATTCTCCCATTCCATATTGTATTCAAGACTACAGATGAGATGAGATTCCCAGCCATAGATAAATTTCTCTTCATCTATTCAGAGCACACATTTTCCTTGTAATGAATACTGATCAGGGAGCGCACACACCGGACCGCAGCGTCTGAGTGACGGGATCGCAGCGGGTGGCCAGTAAGAGGGGAGGCAGCAATTAAATAAAAAAATGTTAGACTCTGTGACTATTACCTTCCTTCTATCAGCCAGGTGCACTTTGTTTTATATTTATAATTCCCGGGTCCGTCTGTCACAAAACCGCTCGGTCCCGTTAACCTGGAAACAAAAAGAAAAAAAAAAAACAAGTTAGGTGTCTGCAACAAATCTTCAGTCACAATTCAGCGTCTGATCTGTGGTTTGGCCAGATCCACACAGCCACCTGCAATCCTGACCTGTGTTCTGTCCTACTGGGAGACCACCTTCCAATGTCACATTCCACAAAATACAAACACGCTATAGAACTTAATAATGGGCGCTGCACACATGCTCAGCTCTGCTATAGAAGATTTTGACATTTTAACATGGATGGTCTGTACAACGGATATCTTGCTGGATCAGGGACAGGTAAGTATTAGGCTGCCAGAGGGGGTTCGTTGGGGTTAGTCAAATACAGAGTAAAAAGATAAAATAAAAAAATTAATTAATTAATTTAAAAAAAAGACGAAATCACCATTAAAAAAAGGGGACTAAAGTGGAGTTCCAGTATAAAAAAAAAAAAAAAAAAATTAAAGCAGCAGCTACAAATAATGTAGCTGCTGACTTTTAATATAAGGACACTTACCTGTCCTGGGATCCCGCGATGTCAGCTCCTCAAAGCCGATTGGCCAGCGGCTCTGGGTGCAGACGCCTGCATTGCGACTAAGGGAAACAGGCAGTGAAGCCATTAGGCCGGGGGGGGGGGGGGGGGGAAGCTCTAATGTTCAAGACCTAGATTCATTTTAGGCTGGAACTCCGCTTTAACAGTAGTGCATACAAACACAAAATGTCCAAATTTTCAGTAAAATATTTAACTGAATTGAACAAAACAGATACTAAACCTATCATCAAGACTGAAAACTGAATGCGCCCGTGACATGGCGACACTCCACGATACCCAGAATTGTTCATAGGAATGCTTAAATAGCCTTCACAGGTCATAAACGATGGCCCTAGAATTATTCCTTACGTTGCGGCGACACCAAACATGGGCGATACCATACATGGGCGACACTAAACATGGGCGATACCATACATGGGCGACACTAAACATGGGCCACCCCATACATGGGCGACACCATACACGGGCAATACCCAACATGTGTTGCATAAACGTTTGATTTTTTCAGTCAGTCTATACTTATGATGGTACCAATGTTAAATTAAAAGCGACACAACTGAAGTCATATAGGAGGATTATTAAAAGCAGAATTTTGCCCATAACGTGATAAAAAATAACGTTCTTCAGCAAGGAACATACATTCCACATTAATAATTTTGCTACCAAAATTATTGTGTACTGTAAATTGCCTCCAGCTTTGCTCCCGTTTCTTCTTGCTGGAGGCTGCCATTTTGCTGAAGCCCAGAGCCCCTGAACAGCAGTAAATTATAAAGCTGAACTAAACCCATCAATTTAAAAGTTAAAAAAAAACAGTTATATCACTGTATTGGCAGGCATGCGAACGGTCACATTGGCTTGTGTCCTCAACCAAACGGTCAAGCCATCAAATGGCTGGTATGATAACTTTTCACGTGAGCAGCACTATGTGGATCAAAAAGAAGCATCTCTTGCTTGGCTGTAAAGTATAGGAGGGTTTAAATCCGCTTTAAGGCTGTCAGCAGGTCGGCCTCTACAAACTCGTCAACGCTTTTAAAAACACTTAAAAATGGAGAGCAACTCAGCATGTGCAGAGCAGGGTGAGGCCGTGTATTATTGTATTATAAACAGTATAGACACTTATTTTTAATGTTTTACAGAGCTATACCTGCAAAAGGGGCCAACCTTTAGTTATCTAGCAGGACTTCATTGTTTGTTTTGACTAAAGCTTCACTTTAAAGCGGAACTTCAGTCATCTTTTCATCTTTCTATCTATTAAATCTTCTGCTCTTGTTGTTTTAACTTTGGATAGTAAAACATTTTTTTTCTGCCAGTAAATACCTTATACAGCCCACTTCCTGTTTGCCTTGGAAAAAACCTAGACTTATGGCATCATGCACAGCTCTCTCTCTCACTCTGGTGACAGTTTGCCAGGAAGGGAGGGGGGGGGGGGGGGGAGTCATAAGAGGGCCAATGAGAGCTGCAGAGCTGGAGGTGTGTGTCTGTGTAAATCCAGGAAGTGAACAGGCAGCAGCTTCAGCTGCCCACAATTAAAATGGTTGCAGTCAGACTCAGTGGAGGGAGATTTGTGCAGCATATTTGGCAAGTACAGAATCACAGTATATATAAAATAATATGCAAAGTGGTTGGAGGGAAGCTTCAAAATGGCAAATATGTTTTTATTACAAATTATGTGAGCAGACTGCAGTTCCTCTTTAAGATGTAATTAAACCCAAAATGTTTAATTGGATAGATTTAAGTGATGTCAAAGGTTTCTAGTGAATGGAAATTATGCACTCAGTTATATCACTAAGCAGCACAGTGGTGTATTGGTTAGCACTTGAACCTAGCAGCACTAGGGTTGTTGGTTCAAATCCCAACCGCCACACTGGTTCAAATCCCAACCGCCACACTGGTTCAAATCCCAACCGCCACACTGGTTCAAATCCCAACCGCCACACTGGTTCAAATCCCAACCGCCACACTGGTTCAAATCCCAACCGCCACACTGGTTCAAATCCCAACCGCCACACTGGTTCAAATCCCAACCGCCACACTGGTTCAAATCCCAACCGCCACACTGGTTCAAATCCCAACCACAACACTACCTGCCTGGAATTTGCATGTTCTCCCTGTACCTTAGATTGTAAGCCCCTTGGGGGCAGGGACTGATGTGAATGTACAATATATTATGTAAAGCGCTGAGTAAATTGACAGCGGTATAAAAGTACCTGTAATAAATAAATCCAAAGTGAACAGACAGAATGCATTCCCAGTCAAATCTCTGATCTGTACGGGTTGGATAGGCTGTATTATTAGGGATGTCACTGGTCTGTACTGCTTGGATCGGCAGCATTCTCAATGGCAGATACTTTTGAATAGGTGGCTTACAATTTAGTTTATAAAAGGTGACAAAAGTAGTGAGCAGGTATTGCTTGAGGGCTACATTTAAAATACTAAACACAAATGGTGCACAATCATGAGCTTAGTGAACAAATACAAAAGTTCTGTGTAATTAATTAAAATTAATGGGGACACACCCCATGATGGAAGTTCCCGCAGGAAAGAAATTCCCTTCAAAACAAAAAAAAAATTCAGTTGCGTAAAACCATAAGAAGCTTATATCGGGAATAAATGTCTCAAAAGAAAACAGTGAAACATGAGTCACTAACAAGTAAAACAAAAAAGTCACAAAGAAAAACAAATGGAACAAGTACGAATTATAAGTTATTAAGATTGTGAAATGAAACGGATGATGATCTAACCCTCTTGTATTAAATTGTGTTTTAACTGCACCGTACGCCTTTATTTTGTAAAATGCTGGGCAAACACTAGCGCTATATAAATCCTGTATAATAATTATTATAAAAACGCAAAATAGTTTTAACCACTTGCCAACTGCCGCACGCCGATGTACGTCCTAAGTTTGCCGGCGCATATCGTTGTTATGGCAGCAGCTAGCTGCCATAACCCCGGTATCCCCGCTTTCGTGCGGTGGTCGGCTTTCAGATAAAAGTGGTCTCTGCGGCAGATTCGCAGCGAGATCACTTTTAATCGGTGGCGGGAGAGGGCCCCTCCCGCCGCGATCCGGTGCCCTCCACCGCTTACCGGAGCCGTCGGTAGCGGCGGAGGCGATCGCGTCTGTCCCCTTGTTGTGCCTGGAGGCGAGTGAGGGGGAAGATGGCGCCCACTCGTCTCCATGACACTGCAGGGCGGAAGCGATGTCAAAACGTCACTTCCGCCCATACGTCCTAAAAGGCACATTTTTTTCAATGTCATTTTTTTAAAAGGACTTTTTTTTTTATTGCATTTTAGTGTAAATATGAGATCTGAGGTGTTTTTGACCCCAGATCTCATATTTAAGAGGTCCTGTCATGCTTTTTTCTATTACAAGGAATGTTTACATTCCTTGTAATGGAATAAAAGTGACTTTTTTTTTGAACAGTGTAAAAATAAATAAAAATGTAAAATAAATAAGAAAATAAAAAAAATAAAAATTTTTTTAAACCCCCCATCCCGACGAGCTCTCGCGCAGAAGCGAACACATACGTGAGTAGCGCCCGCATGTTAAAACGGTGGTCAAACCACACATGTAAAGTATCGCTGCAATCGTTAGAGCGAGAGCAATAATTCTAGCCCTAGACCTCCTCTAACGCAAAACATGCAACCTGTAGAATTTTTTAAACATCGCCTATGGAGATTTTTGAGGGTAAAAGTTTAACACCATTACACGAGCGGGCGCAATTTTGAAGCGTGACATGTTGGGTATCAATTTACTCGGCGTAACATTATCTTTCGCAATATTAAAAAAATTGGGCTAACTTTACTGTTGTCTTATTTTTTTATTCAAAAAAGTGAATTTTTTCCAAAAAAAGCACGCTTGTAAGACCGCTGCTCAAATAAGGTGTGAAAAGTATTGCAATGACCGCCATTTTATTCTCTAGGGTGTGAGAAAAAAAACAATATATAAATGTTTGGGGGTTCTAAGTAATTTTCTAGCAAAAAAACCTGTTTTAAACATGTAAACACCTAAATTCCAAAACGAGGCTGGGCCTTAAGTGGTTAAACTATCCATATAATCTCAGGGCCACGAAAGCCAATTCACTTACAAAAGGTAACTAATATTGTATAGTCAATTACAGTGGGGGGGAGATGTCAATTACAGCGGGGGGGGGAAGAGGACGTGGATATTACAGCGGGGGGGGGGGGTGACGTGGATATTACAGCGGGGGGGGGGTGACGTGGATATTACAGCGGGGGGGGGGGGGTGACGTGGATATTAGAGCGGTGGGGGGATGACGTGGATATTAGAGCGGTGGGGGGAGATGACGTGGATATTAGAGCGGTGGGGGGGGAGATGACGTGGATATTAGAGCGGTGGGGGGAGATGACGTGGATATTAGAGCGGTGGGGGGGAGATGACGTGGATATTAGAGCGGTGGGGGGAGATGACGTGGATATTAGAGCGGTGGGGGGGAGATGACGTGGATATTAGAGCGGTGGGGGGAGATGACGTGGACATTAGAGCGGGGGGGAGATGACTGTGGACATTAGAGCGGGGGGAGATGACGTGGACATTAGAGCGGGGGGGAGATGACGTGGACATCAGAGCGGGGGGGAGATGACGTGGACATCAGAGCGGGGGGGAGATGACGTGGACATTAGAGCGGGGGGGAGATGACGTGGACATTAGAGCGGGGGGGAGATGACGTGGACATTAGAGCGGGGGGGAGATGACGTGGACATTAGAGCGGGGGGGAGATGACGTGGACATTACAGTGGGGGGGGAGATGACGTGGACATTACAGTGGGGGAGATGACGTGGACATTACAGTGGGGGGGATGACGTGGACATTACAGTGGGGGGAGATGTGGACATTACAGTGGGGGGGGAGGAGATGTGGACATTACAGTGGGGGGGAGGAGATGTGGACATTACAGTGGGGGGAGGAGATGTGGACATTACAGTGGGGGGAGGAGATGTGGACATTACAGTGGGGGGAGGAGATGTGGACATTACAGTGGGGGGAGGAGATGTGGGACATTACAGTGGGGGGAGGAGATGTGGACATTACAGTGGGGGGGAGGAGATGTGGACATTACAGTGGGGGGAGGAGATGTGGACATTACAGTGGGAGGGAGGAGATGTGGACATTACAGTGGGGGGAGGAGATGTGGACATTACAGTGGGGGGAGGAGATGTGGACATTACAGTGGGGGGAGGAGATGTGGACATTACAGTGGGGGGAGGAGATGTGGACATTACAGTGGGGGGAGGAGATGTGGACATTACAGTGGGGGGAGATGTGGACATTACAGTGGGGGGAGATGTGGACATTACAGTGGGGGGAGATGTGGACATTACAGTGGGGGGAGATTGTGGACATTACAGTGAGGACTATATGGTGGTGGAATTTTCACAGGTTTTTGTAAATTCATTTTTTTTTTTTTGTTGATCCGAAAATGATCCGATCCGTGACTCCTGACCCAAGGAACGATCTGAACCGTGAGTTTTTTGATCCGTTGCACCCCTAGTAATCGTTTGTGTTCCTTATAAATCCAATGTTACGCATTGTCCCCTCTTGAACCTTTAAGCTTCCATCTTCAGTTTGGGCAGCTAAAGCCCAGTTGGATTTTCTTCCGGGATGCCCGGAGTTGGGCTTTAAGTCATATCCATTGCTACAAATTAAGACCAGTACATGACCAAAGGCAACCGCTATATGTGGACCAAACTGAGGAGAAGGCCAAGCAAACTTCTACAATCAATAAATGAAAAAGGTTTTCCATGCTAAAAGATTAGTAATGCTGTATATTATTATTATTATTATTATACAGGATTTATATAGCGCCAACAGTTTACGCTGCGCTTTACTTGAGGGTAAGACAGTACAAATACAATACACTTTAGTACAGTAGGAATCGGAGGACCCTGCTCCTTAGAGCTTACAATCTAAGAGGTTTATAACAGGCATTCAGCCAAGGGTGTGTTTGCTGCTACCACAGAGATAAAAAAAAAAAAAAAAGGTTGTATGAATCAGCCAAAAGAAGGAAGTATAATGTAAATTTGCTTGGGGTAGAAATTGATTTAAACAGTTATAATAACTGTATAACGCAGTTTCCTCAAGTTAAGGGTCAGCCTTTAGGCATGCATACGCTAACTCAAAGCACTGTGTAGAATTAAAATAGAAATGCTTTA